>NC_056735.1:490560406-490860406 GCF_019279795.1 Protopterus annectens
ACACACACACACACACACACACATGTAGACATGTACGCATACACGAACAAACACTGATACATGCAGACCAACAGACCCACATAAACACACACACATACCACCCTAAAACAGTAATTATATACATGCCAGTAGTACACTATACTACTTCCCTGGATCAGTAATCTGAGCAAGGCAAAGCTTCTGTACTTCTCCCTGCTCAGATTCTCTCACTGAAATGCACAGGTGCACACAGCTAAATTGCTGTCTATATCTATTCATTTTGTGGAACGCTGTCTTGTTGATCTTGCATACTACAGACTCTGTGACTCAGCATATTATGCAAGAATCCTTGCATTGCATTGCACTGCAATGGCCTAACTTAAAAAGGTCATGTCCCCAGGCCACTGCATTTACATACAGCCCTGAAATCCTCACTGTTGGGTGGAGCAGTGCTGCTCTGCTGTGCAGCGAGGGAGAACATGACCTTGTTAAATTAGGCCACCACCATCCATAATACACAAATCAACTTGTACAGTCTTGCTTTGTATACAAGCTATCCATGCATTTTAGCCTATGTCTGTGAGTTAAATCTCAGGGTTAGTTTTATTTAACTTGATGTATATAATGCAGCATTATCAAGTAATATTGCTCTGCTGTATTGCTGGGTCTGCACAGACATCTGTTACAGTCATTTAATAATGAATAAAATTGTCTGTATAAATTTGACCATCCCACAAATCAAAGAAGGTAAACTGATTTGCAGTGCTGTCTCCTGTTCTTTTGTGGAAAAAAACTGTTTAAGTATGATGAAGCAATGCTGCCAAGCATTGAATCCATCTGTCACAATAAATAATCACCAGTCTAAGTATCTCCCAGGCAAACGCAGGAAAGTCCTAATATTGTGTTATAACACTTTCATGTTATCTTATTAGGTGGTTATTCATACAAGATGAGTCAACATTGATGATGTTTAGTATAAAAATACAAGTATTTATCTTAATTTGGCATATGCAATTCCATTTATTTACTTAGATTTTTCTTGTATTGGTTGCCCAAGAGAGTTAAGGCCAATCTTCTGGTGTGCCTTAGAGAGAAAAACTACATTTAATAGGTAAACAGTCTTATGGTTCAAAAGTGAATATCCTATTAGTCATTAACAAAAGAAAAATGTATTGGTATAGCTATAGTTAATACTTAATAAATAACATCAATCTTTATGTACCATATTAGCACAAGAAGAAGCAATTAGTACACTTAAACAGAGCTTTTGACTGCCAACATTAGAATTCATTACAGATTCATTAACAGAGGCATACAATGAATTTGTCTTCTGCTACGGGCAGAATTTAAGTAATAAAATGTTAGGATATATGCTATCTGCTTGCATGTGTACAGTACATACTTAATACATGTGAATATGAATTATATTGGCAACTCTAAATTTTTGTACCATGGCGACCCCTAACCGGGAAAAGCCGAAAAACACAAACAAACAAACTTAAAGCTCTCCAGGGAATACATTTGGAGTTTTATTTTGAAATCAGAAAAGGTGGTAAGAAATCTGATATCCTTAAGTTGTTTATCCCATAGGTTGGAAATGCAACTGTAGAATTATGGATTGTTGTAATTGTCAAATCTTATAGCTTGAAGAAGTTAGCTGTCAAAGGATCTGAGATACCTGGAATGTGTGTACCATTTTAGGAAAAGTGTAGGTAATATGAATAGTTGTTCAGCTATGGCTGTCTGAAGGAAAAGTGGAAGTGGAGTGTACCCACTTATTTCTTGAATAAACACAATATAAATCATTGTCGGTTGCAATGATAGATCATTGGCCAAGAAGTAAGAGCAAACTTTTTCTAATTTGTTTCATTTACCTGTTGACAAACATGTTGGGATTATATATTGCCAGAGAAAAGTCTAGACTGTAGTAATACATTTAAAAGATTAATCCTCAAACAAGGAAGCAAATAATCTCTGATTCTGGAGAGGCAGCCAAGGGTTTGGTTGCATTTTTTAATTGTTTTGCTAACATGTAGCTCTGAAGACAGAGTATTGTCAAACACTACTAGCCTGAAACGTATTTATGCACTGTATATTTTCATGTGATGATGATGCCCGACCTACATCCAGCACCTAACGTGTGTATGTTTGTGTGTGTGCATGTGTGTGAGTGTGTGCGTCTGTGTGTGTGTGTGTGTGTGTGTGTGTGTGTGTGTGTGTGTGCGTGTGTGTATGTGCGTGTGTGTTTGTTTGTGTGTGTGTGTGTGTGTGTGTGTGTGTGTGTGTGTGTGTGTGTGTGTGTGTCTGTGTTGCTCTCTCTCTCTATCTTATTGCTTCACTCGATTACTACAGAAAAAATGTATGACCCACCACAGACCTCACTCTTTCACTGTAGTATCAGAACTAAATGATATTGTTACATGAATCCAGGAATATCTGCATAGGTTACTAGCATAGAATTCTTATAATGTATGTTTGATTCACATTTTTGTACTCCATAGTGCAAACAGCCACTGTGCCACACTCTTTTAGCTTTTGCTTAAACAGGCTGTTTACAAGTCAGAAATAATGAGATATTAATAACATGTTTTTGTGCATGCCAATATTGGGCTTCTTGTGTAGCTCTGAAGCCAGTGATGCATGTTATTTGTCCAAAAACAATTAATATAATCACTAAAATGTTCAGGTAAGGCTGTAAGGTGTGCTTTCATTTCAAACAATTTCAAAAAGTCATCCTTTTACTTCATTTGTGATAGATATATAAGGAATTTGAGGCAAATAGAATTAATTATAAGGAAATATGTTGCCTAAGATCCAGAACAGTTCCATTCCATATGTAAATTAAAAACAACTGAGTTAGGTTTCAGACGGGTTAAATAAAGTTCTGGGTTTTAATAAATGAAAACAAGTATAACTCTCCAAAGGGAACATTATGTCAGATTGATCAACCACATCTGAAGGCAAAAGTCAGTAAATGAGTTTGTTGAACTTCAGAAAAGGTTATTTCTTTTGTCTGGCTTTGTTAATGTGGTGAGTTTACAAAACTGTGTAAAGTCTGAGGATCTAAGATTGCCATGGGACTCTTGTTGTTTTTCAAAGGGTTTTATCTAGCAGCGCAAAGGATTAAGGCTATGAGCTATTAACAAGCTGCTTCATACAGTGCAGGATTTTATTTTCTCTCAGCCACCATCTGCCTACTGTGTGACTTTGATCAAGTCATTGAACCAGAATGCAAGCTGTGTCTGCAAAAGGTCCAGGTAGACAAGCTCTTTACCCCAGTTAACACATACAAATAAAGTACTTTAATGTTTCAAAGTGCAAACATATATTTTAAAGCAAATTCCATGCTGACGTGCTGTGCTGACATTGCTTTCACTTCATAAAAATGAAATAGTTGCTGCCAGCAATCAGTGCAGTGGTTGTAATGCCAACCTATCCCATTGTGTCACTGAATGTTTCAGTAAAACGCATTCCAAATACACATATCCCATTTTATATGTAAAAAGGGTACTGCCTACAGAACACTACAATATGTAAACTTCCAATAGCATACTTGTGTTTGATCTAAGTTAACTAATTATCATGATATGTGAGTGGAGTTGCATGTGAACACATGGCAGGCATGCAGCTAGCTAGACAGATGCACTGGCAGGCAGACAGCAAATGATTTTAAGACTGACTGACAGAATGATAGCTAGATAAATGTAGCAACAAATGGATTACAAACTGTTAAATACTTGTCTACAGAGGTATCTAAATAGAGATTTTTATTTATTTGTTGCCCCATTCCAGCTGTTCATAGGATTTGATAATAGAGTAGACAAAAGTAAAAATTAGCTCCAGCTATGTGCTTATCCTATACTTTTTTGTAGGTTTATTGTAATAACTAAATCCCTTACATACTGTGACATAAATGCAACTATACATGCTGCAAGTGTTGTTATTCTACTGTTAGCACCAGGAGTAGATCAGTTGAGCAGTGAGTCTAGTGATTCAGTGTTCATGTAAAGTCCATCACTGGCCAGAATATTACAGTGGGAATTCTGTGCAGTACTGGGCACACTGCCGTGGTGGTATGGCGGTAGCATTCTTACCTCACAGCAAGAGGTTCTCCCATTTGATTCTTGGCGTGGCTTGTGAGTGCCTTCTGTGTGGAGTCTGCATGTCCTCCGCGCAGTTGGGTAGCGTTCGAAAGACATGCGTGCGTAAATGGGCATGTCTTCATTGAAAGTTGGGCATCGAGCTGGCACCTCGGCATTTCGTAAAAATCTACTGCCAGTCATTAGCAGACCGGAGTTCTGCTGTGGTGACCCCTTACCAGGAAAAAGCCAAAAGACAAACAGCAACAACTGGGCACACTTCTGCCCTCCAGTGTATTAGGAGAAACATGTATACATGTAGGTGTTCTGCTTTGGTCATAGCCCTACTGACCCTTTTACATGCAGATTCCACATCAGTAGCTAGGGGGACAATAAGATGTGACCCACAGGGATAAGCCTGCTGTATAATAGGAGTCAAAGAACAGGGGTCTCCTCTCGACCCACCCACTCCCCATTTGGTCAGCCCCTACAATTCCCAATGTCCACAGTGATCTGACTGAGTATCCCCACCCCATCTGCATGTCAGCCACATCTTATACCCTAAGAAAGGTGAGCAGGCAGATCCTTTTCATTCCTTCTCCATCCCATGCCAGCTCCAGGAAGTGCCTTTGCAACCTGGGTAACACAGGGCATGTGGATTTCAGTTAGGACTTTATCACCATGCAAAACAGAGCTGGATAAGTTTGAACATTTGATGTATTTCTCGCTTTGCTTATGACTAAATGGGATAGTTTTTCCATATTCAGTATTTAAAAGGTGATAAAATGTCTTGCTTAGTGATGGGGTTTCAGTGTTCAGGGAATCAGGGTGACTGGCCATTTATGTTTTTAAAAAAGAGTGAAACATAAAGTTGTTTTTTTTTAAAGTCCTTGTGTGTAGATGAATTACTTAGACAATGGAGGCTGGTCTTGGGGGAGAAGGTGACAACGAAATGATCCAATGCAATTAGGGAATGGAGCACTTAACAGTCTGAGTAGATGGCAGATGAATTAGTTACAACAAGGTCTATGAGCCGTGGGCCTCTAGCAGGGATAGTATTTGTTTGATATGAAGATTTGGAGTTTATGATGTTGAGAAAGATCTGAATGTGCTGCATGTGTACAATGACAGCTGAGATTTGGTTAACTGAAATCTCCTAACAAAAAGGTGCTTGATTTAACTTTCATCTGGTGGACATGCTTTATTTGATACGTTCCTCTAGGGGCATGAAGGAGAACCAACATTTACCAATGAAGTAAAAAATTATTTTGCCAAGAGTGATTTAGACCTGTAATAAATCAAAGTTGAAGTAATTTGGGAAAAGAGGAATAGGTATGCTATCTCTAATAGTGATATTCATCTTCTGCTATTAGTGATGCCTGACAGATTATAAATAGTCAGTTTGAAATATCTAGTTATTTCACTTTGCCTAAATAAGAGGCTATAGGCTGTAAAATCTTTTTACCAAAAGGACAACTGTTTACCATCCCTGGTGAAGCAGGAAGGTCTGTCTACCTTGTTTTCACAAACTGAATTGCACTACAATTACATCTTCTTCTTCTTCTCCTTTCAGCTGCTCCCTTTAAGGGTTGCCACAGCAGATCTTCAGTCCACAGAACAAGTGGCAATAGAGCTTTACAGTGTTGAGTTGCCAGCCCAGGACCCAACCTTCCTCACAAGGCACAACCATGCACACACGCATACCTAGGGCTAATTTAGAATGTCCAATCCACCTGCAGGATGTCTTGGGACTGTAGGAGAAAACCGGAGCACCAAGGGGAAACCCACGAGAACACAGAGAGGACATGCAGACTCCGCACAGAAGGCACCCCAGCTGAGAATTGAACTGGAGAACCTCTTGCTGTGAGGTGACAATGCTAATAGCTGCATCACTGTGTCACCCACTACAATTGCATCATTTTTGTATCAATCATTTGTTGAAGGCAGTGATGGTCAATTTATATTTAGACATCATTCTAAGTAAGTGCAGGTTACTGCTAAACCCAAGATATTTCCACTCCTTAAGAGCACAGGATGAGAGCTCCACTGAGCTTCTCTGCAACTCCTCCATGGAAGATTTCCTAATATTGTAACCCCAACATGAACAATGGCAAAGCCATATTAATAGTTTGGATGCCTCAGGGAATATAGCACCCTGATGATGTCCTTTGGTCTTGTGCTTGAGAAACAAATAACAGTCATACTGTCCTTTGTCAGTCTGGTGAGTGTAGAGTATTATGCTTGACACTGGAAATGTAAAGAGCTGGAATATTTCTGGTATTATTATCAGTTTTAGAAATAGGGTTTTGCTGCCTTAAAATCATTGCATTTGTAGTTTGGTGATTCCTTTTAAAATTATGTGCTGAGAAGTTGGTAGTATGATTGATTGATTGATTGACTGATTGATTGAATTACTGCAGTTTAAGGACATGCAAAACAAAGAGCAGAGCAAGTCATACTGCAACTCTATATCAGAAAGTTCAATTTAGCTAATTCACACCAGCCTATCCCTAGTCTCCCATACTCTCTTCCCAGTCTTTTCTTCTGTAATCACTGTCTTACCCTTGTCCTTAACTGCATCTAGTCTCACTCCACTCCTCTTACACTTTACCTCTCTTCCCTGTCGGCCTCTCTCTACTCCCCTACTTTCTCTTACCTTCAGATTTACCCACTGAACTCCAGACTTCACTGATAGTCTTCCTTTACCATCTACTCTCAGGTCTTTTCTATCCTATCCCATTGTTTTACATTAACTCTCTACACTTCTCCTCTGTCCTGACTATTTATTTTAGGGTGCTCTGCCTTTTCTTTAACCCTTGTCTCTTTCCTCTCTCCTTTATAACTGATCTCGACTGCTCCCTACCTACTCAACTACCTATATTTTAAAAGGAGCTCTACCATTCCACAACACTTGCTTCTTTTTTTTTTCTTTCCTTTCCACAAGAGCTCTACTGTTCCCTACCTATTCTACTGCCTATAACTCTACCCATCTCCTTGTTTGCTTAAATCCCTCCCACCTTCTAATCAGACCTATAACTGTGTCTCTCGCCGCCTCACCTCCTTTACCCGCCTTATAGTCTGCACCCCACCCCCTTTGCACCAACTTCCTCCTTCACCTTATAAATATACCTCATGCTTGGTGTCGTCATCTTGTCTTTCTCCCACCCCTACCTGGCTACTGCGTATCCTGCTCCAGTGCTTCGCCACACAGTAGGTTGTTTAATGTTTTTTTAAATAAACTGCTTAAAGTGCTAATAGGGCTGTCTATCTGAATTATACACTCCTCAAGTTTTGTAAGAAATTGTATTGGACTACACTTTCACCGCTCGCGAAGAGCCCACATAGCGTGTAGCTAGTATAACGTTTTTAAAAAAAAAAAAAAAAAAAAAAAAACTGTTTTGTTTAAAGTAATATTAAGGTCTGCCTACTTGAATTTACTATTTCCTCATGTTTTTGTAAGATTGTATGCGGTCCACACTTTCACCGCTTGCAAAGAGCCCACATAGCGTGTAACACGTGGGTCAGTAACAAACGATTGTACTCTAGTGGAAGTGTGTTGTTATCATATATTGTCCTATATAATGTGTTGAGCTTCTTTTAAACTGCATTTATGATTGTGCTATATTCAGAGAAACCATAACGTATGAATTCATTTGCTTGTATTAGCAGATTTAAATAGTTAATGCTGAAACAAAGTCAAAAGATTAGTTTAACATTGAAGGAATGCTTACTCAGGCATAGTGACTAATATGCTGATAATAAATGTGTATTTATGTTCTGTGTAGCTTAATCGCTGTAATATTCCTTTCCTGAACTGCCCACGCTCACTTTCAGTTATCGCTAAACTGAGTTACACCATACAGTGTTACTCCTTTAACTATGCCTATGTAATTTAATTATTACGTTGATCATGAATTGCCTATTTTAAGTGGTAACCACATTTTCCCATCCTAGCCAAGCTTCCTTATCTGCAGCACCTACGCCCACAAAGCGTGGTGTAGATGGGTGTATTAGCTGTAGCTCTACTGCCGTGCATTTAGCTAATACACTGCTATAGCTCTCATTTTCGTGCAGTGTGAATTTCAACCCATATTCTCCTAGCACGAGGCTCTGCAGCGAAGACCTCATCTTCCATAGAGCTGAGAATCTGTTTATTACTGCTCTACTACTAATACTAATATTAAATCTATCCACTAAAACATACTTAAATACTTATATAACTTCCTCATCAAGGCGGCAATTACAGATATAATCTTTGATTCCTAGCCCTGTCTAGCTGCCCCCTACCTTACCTCCACACCACACCTACTTTTTGAGCCACTTCTTTCATCTTTTTCACCTCACTCAATACACTTCCTTTCTCACTCAACACCTCCTCACACATAATCCAGGCCATGCAAATAACACCTGCATCTCTTTTACTCCAAATTCTCCTCCCTCTCTCTCTCTTCCCCCTATTACACCTAACCTGTCTGCCTAACTACCACTCTTCACATCACAAAAGAATCCTGCTACTCTTACAATATTTTGCGTCACCTCTATCAAACAAATACCTCTTTTCTCTTCGCTATAAAACTTTTCAGTCACTCAACTTTCCACCCTAGCCTTCACAAACCCAAAACCTTATGCATCCTGTCATTTAACATTCACCCCACAAGTTCCTCTAAACTACTAAGCCTCATTCTCAAACTTTTTTCTACCTTTCTCTCTGGCAACATCCATCCCAACCCAGGGCACCCTGTAAACCGTCCTTTATATCAATATCCAACCCCTACTCCCTCTTCCCACAAATCTCTTCTTCTCACTGCCATCAATGCCCAAAGCCTATGTAACAAACTCCCCATCTTCCACACATGGCTCAACCATAACCACCCTGATATAGTAACAGTAACCGAAACATGGCTTAAACCACACCGGAAAGACTCCAAAATCACTCTCCTCCAACACACCTATAGTATCATTAGAAATGACCGAACCCTAAAGAAAGGAGGTGGAATAGCACTGCTTTATTCTGCCTCCCTAACAGTAATTCCTTATATGAATCATGTACCAAAATTTGGTACAGCAGAAATATCCCTAGCCCTCCTGAAAATAAACAGCCACAAAAACATAGCCATAGTCACTCTTTATATCCCTCCTGGAAATAACATTCCCCTTCTTGAAGACATACTTTCCTGGTTCTCCACTAATATTACCAATGAAACAATCATCATAGGAGACGTTAACATTAACTAGTCCACTAGTCAATCAGCCGCATCCTCCCTGACTGTCAACCTTTTCAACTTCTCACAAGTAGTTAATTCCCCAACTAGAACAAGCAAAGATAGTTCTTCAGGTAGCATTCTGGACTGAATCTTAGTTTCCCACCCTAATAATATCTCAGATAGTGGCACTTTACCCGATTCTCTCAGCTATCACTTTCCAGCCTTCATCTGCTGTACCCCTTCCTCCATACACTTACAACACAACTATATATTAACCCGCAACCTCAAAAACCTCAACCCACAATCCTTTTCCGATAGCTCATGAACTGGAATCCTCTGAAAACTCTTCCTCTTGACAATGCTGTCACTTACTTTAACACTACTTTCACTAACTTACTAAAATGTTGTGCCCACCCCCCAGAACTAAAAGAGCAAAATCCATTACTGCCCCATGGCTTTCTAAAGACATGTTATCCCTTATGCATTCTCGTGACAAATCATGGAAACTCTATCAGAAACATAAAACACCCAACACCCTCACTGAATATAAACAACTCTGTCATAAAGTTAAAAAAAATAATTGCCTCTGACCATAAATCCTACTGCTTTAAGCTTCAAAACTGTCACAAATCCAATCCCAAAAAAATTCTGGAATAGTATCACTCCCCTCCTCAATCCTGGCCAGAAAACTCATCCCTGCCCTGACCCTAGCTCCTCTGACCACATTATAGCCTCCAGGTTCAACTCCTTCTTTATAGACTCTATTGCCAAACTCACCACATCTTTCTCGCCAAACTCAACCAATCTTTCTACTCCTAATACCCACAACTCTCCCTCTACCCCAATTACCTCCCACCCCTTTCTCTTCTCCTTCAAACCCATCCCAGTCTCCACTATAAAAAAACTCCTCCAAAAACTAAAATCATGTTCCAGTGCCCCTGATAACCTTCCTTCTAACTTCCTTAAGATAGCTGCAGATGGCTTCACACTCCCCATTAGTATACTAATAAACTGTTCTGTACAATAATCTTACGTACTCCTCCTCTGGAAAAAAAGCCTTTGTCATTTCCCTACACAAAGGAGATAACAAGACTGACATCTCCAATTTCCATCCAATTGCTATCCTCTCCCCATCTCTCAAAAATTCTTGAAAAATGTATTCACCTTCAACTTCTACCCTACCTACTTGACAACTACTTACTTACACCATCACAACATGGTTTTAGACCTTTACACAGCAACACCTCAGCCCTTCTATCCTTTCTCGAAAATATCATCCACTCCCATGATTCTGGTAATATCGTATCCACTCTTCTCTTAGGCCTTTCTAAGGCCTTTGATACACTATCCCACAGCCTACTTCTTTCTAAGCTCTCCCAGCTTAATCTCTGTCCCTCCTCTCTGAATTGTTTTTTCCAGTTATCTTTCAGATTGACAGCAAGCCACAAAATGGAACGATTCCATCTCCCTCTGCCTTAACACCCCCCAGGGATCCATCATGGGTCCACTTTTATTCAATATCTTCATTAACGACTTCCACCAGTGCCTACCCAAAACCAAACTAGTACAATACGCTGATGACGCAACCATTATTTGCTCTGCAGAATCCCTTCCTAAGCTTATACAACTAACACAATCCATATTCACTAGCACTGAGATATGGATGCAAAATAATCAGGTCTATATTAGAAGCACGAAAAGGATTCTTAGCGAATACAGAAACAGCGACACATATTCATCAAATTGCATTTAAGCGATTTGATGAATATGTCATAGGGCAAGGAGGTAGTCGACCAACTTCACAGAGTTGGCCTTTCGTTCCCTATAGTGCAATCTCGAGTTGGTATATTTAGTTAGGGAGGTGGGGAGGCAGAGCCCCCACATTTGTGGTGTGTGGGGGGCAAAGCGCCCCACCTATTTATGGTGTTAAATTATTTTTTTTTAGCGAACGTCCACGTAAGTTTTTTCCCTAGGGAAAAATTTGATTATGTGGCCGTTCACTATTGTCAGGTTTCGTACATTATGTGTCAACTTTGATGTAGTCGTACATATGCACTTTCGGTCTTATAATATAGACCCAAATAATGACTTAGCTCTTAATGCATCCAAAACAAAATCATGCTCTTTACCCCTTCTAAAAATACCAAAATAGACACAAACACCTTCTCTATAATCAGCCAAAATAAAACTCCTCTTGAAATAGTCTCTCAAACTAAGCTTTTAGGCATCCTTATCGAAGTAGAGTTAAGATTTGACCTTCACCTCCAAACCAACATTAAGAAAACCCACCAAAACCTAGGAATGCTCTACCACCACAATTGCTACTTCACACCCTCAACTTTGCTTACCCTCTCTACCACTTACCTCCTCCCCTCCCTTATGTATGAAGCTCCTCTCCTTACCAACCTGCAAACAACCCTCAAAACTAAACTAGCATCCTGTTACAATAAAATTGCCAAATTTGCTACAAGCTCAAAATACCCTTCCCACCAGTGTGACTCCTTACACTCTTTGAACTGGCTTGAGCTCCCTAACTATCTATCCTTCATCAAACTCACCACTGCCCACAAGCTTATTTTTAACCCTTCTCAATGCCCCTCACTCTCCTTAGTCTTCACTATGCATCTTCCTCACCGAACCCTCAGATCTAATAACCAAAATCTCCTTGCTGTGCATAAGCCATCATGTACCCCTGGGCAACTTCTTCAATCCTTCTCCCTTGCATGTGAATGGAACTTACTTCCTCCCCACATCTGTATTGCACAGAATCTGTCCTCCTTAATGGCATTGCTCCATTCTCATCTCTCCTCTACCTGGGAATGCTCCTGCTCTCACCCAGCCTAACTTCCTCTTACTACACCTTCTCCTACTGCCTTCCCTGTTTCAGAGATGGAATCTGACTCTCATATTTTGTACTAAGTATACTCCCCTTGTTAGGGTCCTCTACTGCTGATGTAACAGTGACTTTTATTGTATCATAATATGTTTTGACTACTGTATTTTTCAGGGTTCTATACTTCTGATGTAACAATGACTTTTATTTTATCATAGTTTTGACTACTGCTTAACTGCTTATTTGCTTCTTGCATTACCGCGTGTATATGTCATTTTCCACTGATGTAACAATAACTTTATTGTATCATACTGTATTTTTGACTACTGCTTATCTGCTTATTTGCTTCTTGCATCAATCTCTTGTATAGCTCTTTTTTTATATACAATTGAACTATTACTGCATTGATTTTTTAAATTCCATTTTTTGCAGTTTTTTTGTACATAGTCATTGTGGAGCTTTTCTCCCCAGGCCTCCATTGAAAGTGGGCTCATCTTGGCCCAGTGGACTTTCCCAGTTAACAAACTGCAAATAAATAAATAAAAAACTGGTATCTATATTTTTATAAAAAAATTGAATTCGGAAGATGAGAATAATACAAGGAAGGACTCAGAGAAGGTGGATAATGATGGGGTTGGCATAATGGTTAAGGTTTTTGCTTCACAGACACAAGGTGCAGGCTTTGATTCTCACCTTTGAAATGGAAATTGGTTGGGTTTATTATAATGGCCCAAAAGGGTATCTAGCCCAACACTTATATGGATAATACGCAATTCACTGTATGGCCCCAGTTATGTTACCCAGATATTTGTTGTGGAATTTTGCAATCTGCTAAGAGCATTTAACCACAGTGATACCCCAGTAATTCTGGGAGATTATTTCAACATGATACAGGATTTTTTGCTCAGTAGCACAAAACCTGCCGCTAAAAAAACATTTACTATCTTAGATTACATTTAATAAGAGTGCAGCAATGGAATTAGTAGAGGTTTTGAAATCTGTCTTTGTACCAGACCGTGACTATACTTATCTGTCCCTAGATCAGGGTTTACACAGCAGGACTGGCTATTAATTGTTACCTACCAGTACATTCAGGCATTCAGAATGTGCAGTCCACAGAGGGCAACTGTGACACTTATCAGACCTTGAGGAGGTGACATTTTTTTTTACTTTGTGGTTAGTAAAAAAAGACATCGTAAAGCATTGTAGAAAATATCTTATTATTATTCACAACCCAGAGTCAGTTGTTACTTATTTATATTTTATTGATCAGGTTAGTCTAATGATCTGTGATCCATTTTCAGATCAGCACTTGGGTGGTATTCATACTGACTAGGGAAATTTAGTCATGGCACCAGGAAATGCCCCTCTTGTTCCTGTTAGATGAATGCAGGTGGGCAACATGCCAAGGGTGAGTGAGGAATAATGCAGAGTTACCTGTACAGGAGTTGTTTGTGACTACCTTGACAGCAAGGTTGGGGTTAATAGCGTCATGGTTAAATACTGTGAGTAAAATTGAAGAAGAGACCAGTGCATGGGAACCCTTGGCTGATTTTGATTTAACACTGCAGCTGGCATTGACTTCTTCTACGCTGAGATACAGAAGCTCAGTGAATGTAGATTCATTTTATGATAAGATAGAAAAGGCTGTGGCAAAGAGTGCAGACAACTGGATGTTATGCAACCAGGCATTCTCTTTCCTTTGCTGAAAATGCAAAACTAAGAACGGGGTTTGAGTCTAGAAAGGAGAACAGAGCAAGTAAGTAGTCCATGGGTCAGATATTCCCTATTGTTTTGTCGACAGCTTAGGTTGTCGAATGCATATTCATCGACACCTAAGCGTCGAACGCTTAAAATAACAAACAGCCACATCATCAAATTCTTTCCTTGGGAAATAATTTGTGTGGCTGTTCTTGGGTTTTTGCCCTTTCCCCATTGTAGAGCAGTCTTGGAGTTGATATATTTAGTTAGGGTGTGTGTGGGGGGGGTGAAATCACCCACTTTGTTTGGGTGTGTTTGTTTATTTTGTTTGTGGATGGCCAAGTTTGCTGTTTTTAGGTTTCAACGCGTAGGTGTCAATGAATTTGAATTCGTCAACCTAAGCCGTCAATGTTATGGCATAGATGCAGGTCAGAATAACTTTTACTGTGATTTTCATGGATAAAAGAGAGGACCACCATGGAGAGGAGTATTTTCTTGGAGACTGGATGGTACTCATCGCGGTACATATATTGAAAAATAGGTGAATGAAACATTTTAGTTTTGAACTGATATATGGTGACACTTTGGAGTCAGAGAAGGCAGGCCTTATTGACTATTCTAATTTTGTGAGAGAAAGAAAAAAATAGTGGCATCTTGTAAAGATTTACTGTCTATGTCCTATATTTGAATAGGACGAGGCATGTTCAGCTATGGGCAAGATGCATTTTGTGAAAGAAGAAAAGGTGAATGTAACTTTGTTCAGTCACTGAATAAAACAATGGTCAGATTGGAGTGACAGGATGTGGATTAGAAAGGATAATTGATTTTAAATTAAAAGAGGATTCTCTGGTGTATGTAGACAAAATGTATTTTATATAGCTTTTGTTTAGTAGAACTACTAGACCAGTCTGACTGGGATGCAACACTGGAGCACTGGTGTGTGTGTGTGTGTGTGTGTGTGTGTGTGTGTGTGTGTGTGTGTGTGTGTGTGTGTATGTGAGGTGAATTAAGATATTAAAAAAATCTGGCCTTTTCTGTGCCAAATTTGGATAGGTAAGATCAGTGACAAGATTAAAATAAGGATGGTGGAGGTCTCTCATGAACCACAGCTCTCAGGGGACCCACTGGCACTGCAATAACAGAGCAGTTCACCTCCAACGGCTTTGAATATGAGTGTCATGGGTAATTATTTATTTATTTATTAGGTAAAGCAATGTTACATTTCTTCACTCAAGAATAAAAAAATTAAAAATGGAAGCTGTGCCATTATTCAAAGCCACAGCCTCCATATTCCATGAGGGTTGTGCATCTGACCAATCTATTTGCATGCTTTCCACTCCTTGCAGTACCATGATCTGCTTGATTCATGGGACACCAATGAGGAGAAAGTCTATGGATGTTAACCAATAAAGATATGGCCACAGTGCAAACAGCAGAGGCGGTGGTAGTAGTGTGCAGTATTTTTTTAAAAAAGTGTGGCTATTATTGCTGTGCATGGTGAGTGCCTGTAGATGAAAATGACTGCTGACTTACTGTTTTCGCTTTGTGGGACTAATAAGAATTGTGTAAACAAGATGAAATGCTTTAGCATGGCTACTGCTTGTGTGAAAAAGTTGAAATATATATTTACTACTACCATTGTTTTGAGGGTTTTGTCACAATAAGACATCTGATGTATACATAGTCAATAAAGTGGCTATAATTACTTGGTGGGGCTCTCTGGGGATGAAAGTACTTTATACGTTTGTTGCTTACTTATTTTAAACAATCATTTATTTGGCTTTGTATGACTAATGTGAATTTGTGCAAAGTAAGTTGAAATAGTTTTCTGTGGCTACTGTGTGTCCCTGTGAAATAAATTTGAAATGTATTACTGTGGATATTGTCTTAAATTAGAAGTTTGAAGTGTACACAGTCAACAAAATGGCTATAGCTGCTGGGCAATGTTCTGTCTATAGATAAAAGTAGCTTATCATGCTGTCATCTGCTCATTCAAACAGCCACTAATATGGTTTGCAGGACTAATGTCCATTGCTGTGAAATAAACTGGAATTGTTGACTGTGGCTACTGTGTGTTTGTGTGAAACAAACTCAAAATAAATTACTGTGGCCATTATGTTTTATCACTATTATTGAGTGCTTATTGCTATAGAATATTCTGCCAAAATGAAAGATGTATACAGGTTAAGTGTATGGTATAACTATATGCTTTTTAAAAATAGTTATACTAGTATTAGTGTCAGGTTCTATAATTATCAAGACACCAATTTTCTACAAAATATTACTACCGCATGATTAAAACTGACAATAGTAATAATAATCACTATCTTTGTTGATTGTCTCCTAGTCAAAATAATTAACAACTGAAACTGCTAAGATATTGCTTTGTTTAATGCTTTGAGTTGCATATGAAAGGCAATTTGATTTTGCATTCTCATTACTATAGTATTTATGAACAGTCTTAGAAGTTTTAATCTGTTATAACAAGAATATCTTGACTTATGAGAGTCACTAGTTCACATTCATTAGCGAGCTGAAAAGTATTAGTATATGAACTACTTATGCAGCTGTGACTACTAGAAAGAAATAAAGAAAATGAAGTACAAAAAACTCAGAACCATGTATAATGTCTGCATATGCCATTTCAAGATAATTTAATAAAATAAATGCTCAAAACTGTCAAAACCTAGCTTTAGGTCATAAGCAAGGATGTATTTATTTTTCAGAAATAAAATTTGAAAAGGGGAGAGAGAGAGAGACCAAAGAAGTGATCTTAAGAGCATCTAAATTAGTTATTTGCATGTGTTGCTTGTAATAAAAAGCTGACTGCTTCTGTTTCACTGGTTTGTACTAATGATTATGCATTTCACAGAGGTAAGGGAAGGAAAGGTATTTGCAACTATGGCTTATATGAGATGCAGTCAGAAATTTTAATTGTAACCATAGAAATACAGAATCATTTAAAAAGTTGAATTATTATTATAATATACCTGATTCCTGTGGCAAGCAATATACCTTAAATTTTCAAAAAGGTATGTTGCAGCATCAAATGTACTATTCCAAAGAATAGTTTGCTACTGAAATTATCTTCCTCTCTAGAGATTAGGGAGAGAGAAACAGTGTTTTTTTCCTTGAATCCTCATGCTGTGTGCCTCTATCAAGCTACATTTAGTCATGTCTAAAACATTATAAAAGCGACTTACTGAATATTACATTCTAGCTTTTCAAACCTGTCTCCAAGGTATTTCTTCCAGAGCTTTTAACTGTACAGTTAGAAAAATAGCTCCTGGATATGTCAGCTACAGCAGTATATAATTACCATTGCCAAGATTTGTAGAGTTATCTGCCAAGTTGTAATAGTCATTTTTTTTTTATTGTCAGGTTTTTACAAACTGACATTGCTTTTTCCTTTATTCTATCAGATTTTACTTTTACTTATATATTTTCCAAATGCAATATACAACCAGTTAACCATCTTCACTCTGGCTTTCACTCTGTTGCAGACCATTGGCAGAAGAGAATTACATGAATACAGTAAGACTATGGTTAGAAAACCTGCTATCTCAGAGGTCAGCTAAAAGATTATTTGTCTTAACAAACAGATCTGTATTTTTTTTTTCTTTGGAAATAGCTTGGTTAATTGAAATGAATTCTAAAATATATCAAAATGTGTCAGCTAGACAGAAGCTAATATAACCAATATGCAATCCCTAAAACTGAATCTATATGCTTATATTCTTGGGAAGAACAGAAACAGGGTACATTATTTATCTCTCTGATCTGGAAGCTAGCAGTATGTATAGTCAGGAGGCTTTGACTATGTACTGCAGGAATTCTCAAAGAAAGCTTACAATATGAAAATGTTATGTAAGATAAGGTTATCCTGATGACACTCTTGAATGTATAAGGCCACATAGTTTTTTTGGGAAAGATCATTCTTAACATCAGTGTAGCTTACAGAATGATTGATCCTGGGCACATATATAACATAGCATCTTCATATCTAATTACGACAATGTTCGTATACTTTTCTGTATGGTGTCTGTTGTGTGTAATATAAGAAGTCTGATATTCAGCAGAGAATGTTCTACAGCTGTGGACAGAGTTCATAAAAATAATATTTTACTCAATGAATTCCTATAGTATATTACTAAAGAACTATCTGCTCCATTGCTTTTTCCACCAGAATTTATACGTGCACTCAGAAAGACCCTCATGACTCTTAAATCATGCAAACCTGTTCTAACTAATTAGTACAGTCTGAGTGATGCTTAAACTCTATATTCTTAAAAACATGGCTGGATATGTCATATGGCCTACACCATCCAAATAAAATGCTACAAATGGCAGATAACATTTCCAAACGTCCATAATTTTATTTAATTATTCATAGTCCTTGATGAAGGAAATTAGGTTCACATCATATGCCTTTTCATGTGGAAATTTTCATTCTATGACTAATTTGAGGTTGTTGTATAAGTTTTGCTTTTGCTAGGACATGAGCAGTGACCAGTGTGCTTGTGGCTGGAAACAAGAAGAGTTCTGGAGCAGCAAAGAGTCATTGTGAATGAAGGCTTGTCATATGCTATGAAGAGTTTTCACTGATGTCCTTACAGAACAATGTTTAGGACAGGATTCAGAAAACTAGTCCTGCATGCATGGAAACTGCTGTGATGAAGCCCTGACTCTGACCTAAATTACTAGATTAGAATAGAGGCTCAGGTACTGAAGGAGGTGGGGACTGGAGGGTGAGAAATAGTGAATGATGCTGTCTTACCCATTCTTAGGGAAGTAGTGATGGCTTCATTCAGCTTACCATGCGAGGGGTGGCTTGCACAGAATCCAAAAGGCCAGGCTGAAGATGGTAGCCTTTAACTGCATGTGGTTTGAAGTGAGTGCATATACCAGTATGATACCATGGGGAGAATTATATCCAACAGTGGGGTTAGGGCCTTAATAATCTCCTTGACAAGATGCCGACAAGGGTAAAAACTATCCTTCGCTGCCTGAAAATGTTTTCTAAAGTCACACATCCTTTCTGCTGATGCCCAGTGCAGGCATGGAATGAACCCAAGGCAGAGGTGGGATGCTTGATGGTTATCAGACAAGAAGGCAAAAAGTGCATAGAAAAAAAATCAATGCGTTATTTGCAAATGACATAAATCTCTTACTTGTTTATTCTTTGTGTTTACATTTTTTTTGTTAAGGTGGGTGGACTGATCCAAGCACTCTATGAAAAATGTAAAAGAACATACAAAAGTGTTAGAAATGCACAATAAACTTAGTATTGTTAAGAATTAACTAAG
Organism: Protopterus annectens; assembly: GCF_019279795.1. NCBI lineage: Eukaryota > Metazoa > Chordata > Ceratodontiformes > Protopteridae > Protopterus > Protopterus annectens. The sequence goes on from NC_056735.1 coordinate 490,579,509, forward strand.
TAATTTGATAATACTACAAAAAAGTTACTGATAACACAAAGTGACGTCATATGTAGACAAAAAGCTGTAAATACCTCTTACTCTGTTGCAGGTTTGAAACCACATACTTGTGTTTTTTTTTTTTTTTTTTTTTAAGAAAACTTCTTTACGTGGAGAAACTAAGAAAGTTTATTAGCTGATTTGATACAGGAAGTTGTTAATGAGTTCCAGGATGTTGGACTTATAATGGAGAAGACTTGGATGCCTGTGTTACTTCTGCTCCATCATTTAGAGAGCTTAAGTGTGAAAAGGCAGATGGTTCAAGGTTGTCTGGTGTGTAGAAAAACTAAATTCAGTGTATTAGTGACAGGGAAAAGCTAAAGATAAGTAACTTAAGAATCACCCATCAGATGTACAGATAAGCTAGACTGGAGGGTGATTAGATTTTTGAGGGGTAATGCAATGATTATCATACCCTGATGAATGATAAATAGTGTATTATACCATGACCCCCCCAAAACGTGCACGCTGATTGGCCAGCATGCCCGTTGTAAATCGAGTTATACTAATGGAAAAAGGTCCGGTCGCCCGGACTTTTTTCCATTAGTATAACTCGTTTTAAACACTGTCGCTATGTTAAATGGGTTTAACATGGCGAGACAGCTTTAAAATAAGCAACGGAGATCTCCGTTGCTTATTTTAAAGCTGTCTCGCCATGTTAAACCCATTTAACATAGCGAGACAGTGTTTAACGGAGAAAGCAAGATCTCCGTTGCTTTTTAGTGTCTCGCTATGTTAAATGAGTTTAACATAGCGAGACAGTATTAAAATAAAAAACGGCCGTTGCTTATTTTAAAACTGTCTCGCCATCTTAAACTCATTTAACACAGCGAGACACTAAAAAAACGCAACGGCGGTCTTGCTGTCTCCGTTTTGCTCAACTCTGATGTACTGCGCAGGCACGCAGTACATCAGAACTGCCGCGGATGCCAAACATCTGCGGAAGGGCAGTAAACAGGCATTATACTATGCCATTATTTAAGAAAAGTAATAGTTTCTTTTCTTAAATAATGTCATGGTATAATAGCAATAACCCACTTCTGGGTGTGGGTAATGCTAAATTTACCCACGGTTGGCTTAAACCACGCCAACCGTGGGTAAATTTAGCATTATCCACACCCAGGCGTGGGTTATTGCTATATCAAAGCATATTGCAGAGTTTTTAAAGTAGTGTGATTAATGTTGGAAACATTAGCCTCAGAATGTGTCAGATTCATTTTTGGCTAGTACTGCAGAAGTGAGATAGCGATGCTTACTGTTTGGTGACAAATGACCTTTGAGCTCTGCTGCAAACTTTGGCTTTTTCTTGAAAATATGCTGGGTTGTGTTTGGAAATAGCCATATGCTGCAGTTGGAATGTGTTACTGCTAATAGCAATGGTCGCTGTCAGTAATGATTCTGTGTGGAATTCCTTATTTGTTAATCTGGGAGTGTATGAGAGGGTTGAAATGTACCAGAGTTGGTGGTGGTGTCCTGAGATGACACCAACGATTTCAGATGTACCAGTTGTTTTTGGCATGAATTCCAAAGATTGAGAATGTGCTTTTTGTCCTTCTCCTGTTGCAAACTATATCAAATCTGATGTTTTCTGAGACTTTTGTATGTTTTGGAAAAATGAAAATGAATCCACCAGCTTCTTAAGCACGTGTGGTGGATTTTTCAGGTGACTTTGTAAACCTTCTGTAACTGTTGTTAATTTGCCATCATGTAACTCTCATCTACTTGGTATCATGGAAGACATTCATTTACTTCATCAAGAAATGTTTGTTAGAATACAGCAACCAGTGACTGCTTTGTTATAATGTTGTCATAAAGTGGACTTTTAACCATATAGTGTCTTCTTTATTTGGTTTGGTCTCCTGTTTAATGTTTAAGTTTATACAATAGCATTGTTTGATCTGCTTTGTCATGTTTTAAAATATCAAATGCAGCAGGTTTAATTTCAGATTAATTAGTTGTTTAACTTAATTTGGTTTAATTTTATAAATATTCATTGTTCATTTCTTGTTATTAAGTGCTTTGGGAAAAAAACACTGTAATAAACATACTTGAATGGTGCATACTTTTTCCATGTTTATCATGACTGAGTGAGACAAAAAAATGGGAGCATTTTATGTCCATTTTATCTGTTGAGAAACTTTGTACATCAGACTTTCTACAATCTTGTTTTATTGAAATTCATCCGCTCATTACTTTAGAGATTCTGCTAATCTGACATCTCATTGTAACTAGTTGGTTTGCTAGAAACCCATGCATTCAGGTTTGCAGATTCTGAATAGCTGGTTCATGAGGTAGTCTTTAGAGAACAGAGAGGACAGTTCCTTATCATCTGTGGAAGTTTTCTCTTCTGAATTCCATGTGGTAGTGGAAACTGAAATTCATAGAAAAATCATAAAGCTACTTTTCTGTAAGGGGGGACAAGGCAAATTTCTCTACTCTACATGTAGAAAAATTCAACCATGTAACCTGTTGGTTAATGGGATCAAATATAGGATTTTAGTGGTTAGGGTAAAGGAGAGAATATTCTGCAATGAAATCCTTTGAATAAAGTGCATTATTGTACTCTGTGATAGTCATAAACTGTGAATCACAACTAATGCATACTACCAAGCCAGAAAAAGCAGTGTTCAGATCATATAAGCTGGTTATCTGAGAAAGAATGAGTGACAGAAAGATTCTTTTTCCTGCAGCAACATGGATAGCAAAACTCTTCCTCTGTTACTCTTAACCTGACATTCCTACCTAGAACCTGACATTCCTACCTAGGACCTCATCGAACCACATGCACAACCCATCAGAAAATCTTGAAAGAAACTAGACAATTTTAAAAGTCAACAAAACTAGAAAAAACATGCTTACTTTATATATCAGCCTGGGATGAGATAGTAGACAGTCCTAAATGCTTTGCTAAAGATGGCCTGCACCAATTCCCCCAAGGCCTTTCATATATTGGCTAATTCTTTGTCCACTCCCATAGAGCCTTTTTTAGGCAATATCAGTCTTCTAAAGCTTCCAGTGTAAGTTCATAGATTAATAGGTATACACTAGGCTAACAACTACCAGGGCCTTTATAAGCCTATTCATGCAATCCAACCCAATTGTGTCCCTATGTATCATGGGTGTTTATTAGCAGGGGGTATATTAGCTAGGAAGTTTCTAGAGGTTATGAGGGGTATATTAGTTTGGACATCACTGTCTGCTTTTGTCTGTCAGAGTCGTGGAGACCAGACGCAGGGTGAATTTCTGATTCCCATCCACTGGTCAAGGTTACACTTAAATGCAGTAAGGGATGGACTCTGCATTACATAGATGGGGAGCCTGTTTCAGAGCATGGGATCCTCTAAGACACATATTTGTCTCGCCATCACTTCTTATTTATGTCACAAGCAAAATTTAAATCCTTGGATCTAGTGGCTCTGATGTTGTTCTTATTCTGGTTGTGCAAGAGGTCCATCAGAGCTGGATCTGAGTATGCCTTGTATGCCACTCATAGATCACCTCTCAGTAACCTGTAGGAGACAGAATACAGAGGCAGAGTTTAAGGTGATCCATGTAGGACAACGTGTTTATACTCTGGATTCTCCTGGTAAGGAATCTTTGTGGGTGCTGTAGTTGTTGCATATGTCTCATCAGGTACATGCTGAAGGGGGCATTATACTCAATGATGTGTCTGATAAGGGCAGAATAATGTGGCACTATGACTTCCTTGGACCTGGATGCCATGTCCTTATTTATAAGTTGGCAACATAGATTGATTTTTTACTGCTTTGGCCACATGTTGGTCAAAGACCAGATTACTGTCTACATATATTCCCAGATCCCTAACTACTGGATCAGCTCTTAGGGGTCTCGTATTGATGAAGTAATTAGCCTGGGTGGCAATTTTTCCAAAAGGCACTATAATGCATTTCTTGGCATTGAGTTTCACTCTGTGACTTTGGCACCAGTCATTTGTCTGTGTTAGACACTCTTGTAAGATGTTTGTGTCATGGGGGACTCTATGATAGTTCCTAATTTGCAGTCATCTGTGAACTTGGTCATTCGAAGACCCTTGACATTAGCCTTTACCTCCAAGAAACAGATGCCAAATAGAAGCAGTCCCAGCATGGAGCCTCGAGGTACCCCACTGGTGACCAGTCTTTTAGTGGAGATGGGTCCTATCTGTGAGTCAGCTGGTAATTCAGCAAGTTGCAGTGGATATAAAAAGTTTACACACCCCTGTTAAAATGCCAGGTTTTTGTGATATAAAAAATGAGACTACAATAAATCATTTCAAAACTTTTCCCACCTTTAATGTGACCTATAAACTGTACAATTCAATTGAAAAACAAACAAATCTGTTAGGGAAAAAAATAAAAAACATATAATATGGTGGTTGCATAAGTGTGCACATCCTTAAACTAGTATTTTGTTGTGTGTGCACACCATTAAACTAATACTTTGTTGAAGCACCTTTTGATTTAATTACGACATTCAGTATTCTTGGGTATGAGTCTATCAGTATGGCACATCTTGACTTGGCAATATTTGCATGCTGTTTCTTGCAAAAGCACTCCAAATCTGTCAGATTGCGAGAGCATCTTTTGCGCACAGCCCTCTTCAGGTCACCCCACAGATTTTCTATTGGATTTAGGTCTGGGCTGTGGCTGGGCCATTCCAAAACTGTAATGTTCTTCTGGTGAAGCCATTCTTTTGTTGATTTGGATGTATGCTTAGGGTCATTGTCGTGTTGAAAGGTGAAATTCCTCTTCATCTTCAGTTTTCTAGCAGATGCCTGAAGGTTTTGGGTTAAAAGTGACTGGTATTTGGAACTGTTCATAATTCCCTCCACCTCGACTAATGCCCCAGTTCCAGTTGAAGAAAAGCAACCCTAAAGCATGATACTGCCACCACCATGCTTCACACTGGGGATGGTGTTCTTTTGGTGATGTATAGTGTAGTTTTTGCACCAACGTACCTTTTGGAATTGTGGCCAAAAAGTTCAACCTTGGTCTTATCAGACCATAACACATTTTCCCACATGCTTTTGGGAGACTTAATGTATTGTTTTACAAATTTTAGCCAGGCCTGGATGTTTTTCTGTGTAAGAAAAGGCTTCCTTCTTGCAACCCTACCCCATAGTCCAGACATATGGAGACTACATGATATTATTGTCACATGTAGTACACAACCAGTACTTGCCAGAAATTCCTGCAGCTCCTTCAGTGTTGATGTAGTTCTCTTGGCAGCCTCCTTGACCAGTTTTTGTTTTGTCTTTTCATCAGTTTTGGAGGGAAGTACAGTTCTTTGCAACATCACTGTTGTATCATATTTTATCCACTTTGTGATGACTGTCTTCACTGTGTTTCGTGGTATATCCAATGCTGTGGAAATTTTTTTGTACCTTTCTCCTGACAGATACCTTTCAACAATGAACCCACTGATGCTTTGTAAGCCCTCTGCAAACTATGGTTTTTGTTGTAGTAGGCAACTGAGTAAATGTCAGGAAAATTCTGCTAGGACAGCTGAACTTTATTTGAGGTTAATCAGAGTCTCTTTAATTGATGGCACGTGTGTACCCAAGAAGACTAAATGCTGTAATTAAATCAAAAGGTGCTTCAACAAAGTATTATTTTAAGGCTGTTCACACACAAACAAAGTATTAGTTTAAGGGTGTGAAGAGTTTTGAAATTATTTGTTGTGGTCTCATTTTTTTATATCACAAAAACCTGGTATTTTAACAGGGATGTGTGCACTTTTTATATCCACTGTTTGTAGGGTTTATGCCAATCTCAGTGAGTTTGTCAACTATACCAAAGTGGGGTATCGTATCAAATGCCTTAGTCAGGTCCAGGTAGGTGATATGCACCATTTAACCTCTTCCATTGCCTTGGGGACCTTCTCAAAGAGGTCCACAAACTTTAGTAGGCGTGACCTTCCCATAACAAAGCCAAACTGAGTTGTTCCAGTGTCTGAAGGTTGCCTATGTCTTTGGTGATCATTTTCATGATAATTTGTTTCATGGCTTTGTATATTAGACTAGTCAGACTAATAGATCAATAGTTTTCAGGTTCAGTTAATGCTCCATCCTTCTAAGTGGGATAACCATTGCAGTCCTCCATTCTCATGGTACAAAGCTTGTTTTGAGGCTACAGTTGAAAAGTAACTCAAGTGGTCCTGATAAGTCATGATTCAAGCTGTTTAGGAGGCACCCTAAAATATTGTTGGGGCCCACTGAGGCTATGTTTTTGGCCTTAGTGACTACTGCTAGGATCTACTACATGTTAATAGTTGGGGGTGGGGGGTATTTCATGGGGGGGCAGGGGAAGTGGGAGTAAAATATGAGATTAATTTTTCACCCATAAAATCTGCTATGTTACTCTCTGGCCCAGTCAAGGTTGCACCATAAACCACCAGGTTAGCAAACTGATTAACTTGTGGCACTTTTTTGACCTCATAATTGTCCTTCTTGGACTTTATTAGTCCTCTAAGTTTCCTGTTTAGTTTAGTGAGCTCCTATCGTTATGGGAATTGCTCTTCCTGATTTTAGCCATGACTTTTTCCTTTCGTTGTATAACAAAACTGAATATGGATAAATAAAGAAATTGCTGCTCAATGTTAGGAGCCTTAACAAAAAAAAAAAAAAAAAAGAACACTCCACTCCCTACACGCATTCCTTACCATAGAAAACATTCATATATGCATATCTGATTCAAGACCAGTAAAAGCTGTCCATCACTGCATGGTTTCAATGCCTACCTCATGTTCAGGCTCATTGCTTTAGATGAAGGCAACAGCAACAGAGGCAGCAGTGTCTCTTTATTCTTAAAAAAAACCAATAGACTCTTTAGGTAATATAAACTGAAATACCTACATTCCAGCTTACTATTAATAAACCCCTTTTCATGTCATAGCTAAATATAGGACTCCCCTCTATATCCCCTTTATCCCATACCTCCTAACTAACCAGTAAGGAGTCCCTATGCATTAAGCCGAACACTGTAGTACTAGGAGGCTTCATCTACTCCTCCACTAACTGGGAGACTTGCACATCCTCAACCACTTATGCCCAGGAATTTCTGGACTTTATCCATACAAACTCTCTGGACCCATACCCCAACAAGTGGAACTGAAATCCTAAACTTGGTCTTTATCAATATAGGGCAGCTTTCCTGCCCACTAATTGTAAGTTCCTCAGTGGTCAAATCAGATTACATATTGGTCATATTCACCTTAAGACAGAAGCTGGAATCATATTCCAGTGCTTTGGTATTCACAGATTATTCCAAGGCTAATCTACTAAAACTGAGTGATGACCTGGATAAATTCAAAAGTACCTTGCATGTTGACAACCTACCTGTGCAGAATCCTATGCCATCAAATTTTATGCATTTGTAAATAACTACATAGATGGGTCCAAATGGACAGATAAAATCAGCAAGAAAAGGAGAGTAGTATTAGGAATGAATTTATCCTCAAATTGTGGTGAGCACCTTCGCATGGTGGACCCTGTTTTTACAAAATCTCACAAAGACCACACCAGTATATTTAGACTGTATTTTATATATTCTGGAGAAAGGGACATTAAAAAGACAAAAGAAAATTTGGTGTACAGGTCCCAGGATACAAAAGTACCCAATGCACAGTTACTAGGACTGGAAAAAACAAAACAGCATTGAATCCTCAGGACATGGAAACATTCCTACCATGGGATTAGGCCAGATTCAGGAGGAGAATGGCTCCCTTGGCATAGAAGAGAAATGTAGTCCACAAAAAATGATAAGCCAAAAAAGAGGCATAGAGATGACAAAGTGGACTACTGGGGATCTAGAAAAAATTATGCATTGTTACTATTACACAAGAATCACAGAATTTCCAGGTAGGGGATATTTAGAAAGATTAAGTGAGAGATTAGAGGAAAGAGAAGTACTTGCACAAGAAAAGCTGTCAAAAGCTACAAATAAAAATGTATAGTCCTTAGTGCAATCAATCAATGAAAAACATTATACAACTGAAGAAACACTGTGCCACCTGGAAAAAAAGTGATAGTGTATGTGAGAAGATATAAAGAAAAAATAAGAAAGGTTTTTGAAAGGTATAAAAACATGAGAATGAGAAGAGAAAAGGGAACTTGTATGGTGCAATATTTATACAAAGGAGAAAGTTAAAGTAATCAGTGAAAATACAGGAAAAGGCACCTGCATATGGAACATTTCACAATACAAAAGAAAATATCACAAAGAGGGAATATAGAAAAGAGAATTAATGATGCAGAAATTAAACAAATAAAAGCTGAGGTGATGGACCATCTGCCAAATGAAGGGCTTGCTATGTAAACTCCAACACAGGCAGTGCTGCAGCATGATGGACCAGTAGGTCTTCAGATAGAGAAGTAGTGGGTTGAGCAGGATCATCTGAAGAAGATTTGCCACAGGGTGATGTTTTGGAACATCCTATAGGAGACTTGCATGAAAGTCCAGTTGAAATTGCACAACTAAGGAAGTAGAATGAAAAAGTGGCAACTATGATGCAGGTATTGTTGCATCATGATCAACCAATGGATCCCCACACAGAAGACCAGCAGATGAAGCAAAATGCATCACATGGAAAGGTTCTGGAACCTTCTGTTGAAGTCTGACAGGAAAAACAAAGCAAAGAAGATGCTCTCTGCCCAAAAGAAAATTATCAAAAGGAAAATCTGCTTGATTTAATAGAGCTGGATAGACATATTAAGACAGATGAAATAAACAGATTACGGAAAGTAAATCAGTCCCAAACTGTGAGAAGTCTGGCAAACCAGATGAATACAGTTAGTGGGATGTGAAATTCATGTGATATAACATAAATAAATAGGATATATTACTATGTATCTAAGCTAATAATGGATAATACAAATATGTAGAATAACAAAGGAAAAGAAGAATGAAGTACAGTGCCACCATGGAAGCACCGAGCATGCAGAGAAAACTATAAAGCATTTAAGGCAAGAGGTAACACTATTCGAAGACTACAGAAAGGGGAACAGATCAAGAACACTTAGAATGACAGATGCTGAGAAACAAGTACAATATCAAAACAGACCAAGATTTATCTTACACTATTTGCAGTTGTAAACTAAAAAATATTAGTAGAAGCAGAAAATCTTCCACAGTATGCAGATTAATGTAAAAGTACAAAATGAACAATTCATTAATGGGCCAAAAGAGTTCTATAGAGAACTGGAGAAACAAAGCACAGAAACACCGCCAAAAAAAAGAAGAAACAGGTACAGCTTGGAGAAATGATTTATGAGTACCCTGTTTAGCATAACAAAGATGATGAATGGACAGAAGAATAAAAAAAAAAAAGTAAGAAGTTCTAATGCAGATGATATGAAATGGGGAGAAGTAACAGCCAGAGAAACTGAGATAAAATTAAGAAAAGTTCCTAAACAGAAAACCCTGGGCTTAGCACCTAACTTTTGACTAAAGGTGTTAACATCTTTATGCAAAGCTTTACCCCTGAGTAACAATTATTTATATGCACACCCTGGGCAGACACCAGCTTGGTTAGGACAGGAAAGGTGATGCTCTTCCTTAACAGTGAATCTTGTAAGCCATCCTAAGAACTATAGACCAATATCTTGCCTTCTGACAGTATATGAATTACATACTGGAACTGATGCAGAGTTTATAGTCATTTTGAAAAAAACTCAATCGTGGCAATAAAACAAAAGGATAACAAAATAAAGTCATATGTAACAAAGGATCATTTGTTCCTTAAGTATGGCATGGATAGATTACAACATTTGAGAGCATCCCATCTTCATGGATATTGAAATGCTTACAGATGTGTAAGATATACCCTACATTGCAGAGATGATGAAACAGTGGCAAACCATTTTGCAGCTGAACTATGACAAAGGACAAATTATCCCAGTGATAAATATTCAAAGGAGGTTATTTTACACTGATAGTTTTCACTGCTGTTGTTTTTGTCTTGCCATTAAACCTGTTAAGCTGTTTAACTAAAAGACCAGGCTATGGTTATAGTTTGGTGCCTAGAAACTAACCTTTTTCAGAGACTTCTCATTTGCTTTTTCTGGATAATTTAAAATTGTTTAGCTCATCAAATGAGTTAAAAGTAGAAGTACAAATGGTTAAAATGTTTTCAGGTGATATAAGAATGACATTTGATGATGATAAATGCATAAAAGCAACATTTAAAAAAAGGAAAGCTGCATCACCAAGATAATATCAGCCTGAGTCAGGAGTGTGATCTAAAGGAACTTGAGCAGGAGTGAGAGTATAAATACTTTGGATTAGATGAAGGGTCAGCAATAAAACATGAACAATTGAGAATAAAACTCAATAAGGAATATTTCAGAAGACTAAAGCCAATATGGAAAATTGCCTTGACATCTCAGAATAAATTTAAAGCTATACATCAAATAGCTGTTCCTGTTCTAATTTACAACTTTGGTGTGATTGATTGGCCTCAAAAAGTATTGAACCAGTTGTATGCAAAAACAAGAAAAATGCTTCATGCTTATCAAATGATAAATAAAATCAGCCTATACCAAGAGTATATATTCCTTTCTCTGAAGGAGGTATATGCCTCCTTGAAATTGACAACATGTAAAGATCTGCATTCATTGGACTGCATACACATCTATCAGATCTAAACATAGTGAAAGTTTTAAAACATGAGGAGAAGTCGTCTAAGATGACATTTTTACTTTGCTTAGCAGAAGCATTTTGGAATAAAGTGGGAATGGATATTAAACCAGAAATAGATAAAATTCCAACAACTGAATCTGCCAAAATGCAAAAGAAAAAAATATATAAGCAAAAGGATAAGATAAGAAGGGAAACAGAAAGTCCACAAATATGGTGGCACACACAGAGATCTTCTGTAGCAACCTCTTGTTGACCAATATTTGATACAGCAATAGTTAAGGAGTGGTAAAATGAAACCAAAAGCTTTATGGCTAAGAATGGTGGACTAGGATAATGGACTATGCATATGTTGCCTTACAAAGTCCATTGAAAACACTGGATAAATGGACAAATACAGGTTTGTTAAAACATACCTGGAAACAGTTGCACTTCTTGTTGTTTGGTGTGATACATTCATGGCAGGGGCCTGCATAATAAAGGGACAATAATGTGGTAAGACTGCTTCATTGAGGATTACGCATGCACTACATTACAGAAGTAGTTAAGAAGCACTGGAAATATGAACCACAAAATATGGAGAATGATGAAGTTTGTATCACATGGAATCACTCATTATCAACAGTTAAAAAATAGATACAAAAAACAGATATAGCATTCCATGAAAAACTACAAAAATAGCATTGATCATTGAAATTTATACACTCAATGACTGCAGTGGCTTATATACAGAGAGAGACAAAACGTCATAAAATGCCAGGATATGCCATCAGAAAGAGATCAGCGTGGAAGAAAGATACCCAGACAGTTCCAATAGCAATAAGAGCAACAGGTCTAATAAAAAATATTTACAGTTGTACTTAAATATAGATCTAACCCTGTATGAAGTACAGAAGGATGCAATTTGGCTATATTGTGGGTGCTGAAAAGAGCACTCTTAGCTATTATCAACAACTGAAACAATAGTAATTTAATTAACTCAAATCATACCCCAACTTAGGAATAGTGTCCATTCCCATCATGGTATTAAAAACCCAAAAACACTTGGAGAAATTAAATGTCAACATGCATCTGTCCTCTTCCAGAAGTAAATACAATGCCACATTTAAAAATAGCCTCCTATGGTGTGATTCTTATATAAAAAAGCTCTATAGTAAAAGAAAATAAAAAAATCACTGCATGCAAAAATAATTTTAACTCTAAAAAATCCTCTAGCTAAACCTAACATGGAATTTTGGACCTTGACCAAATAAAGTAAAGGATAACCACAAAGCCTTCTTAAGCTATGTTAGAAATCTCTGAAACAATGCTCAGGACTGCAGAGAGCTAATAGTAAAGGGTATTGCGCAGTCTGACCCAGAGGATATAGCCAATCTTCTAGTGGACAAATTTACTTCAAACGTCACTGTTCCACCCCTGCTATATTCCCATATTACATACATGCATCTAGAGCCCCCTTCAAATCTCCCATGAACAAGTCCTCAAGGTGTATCCAAGGCCAACAACACTACTTCTATGGAAGTGGATAACATCCAGGGCTACCTACTGGTCAGCCTGAAGCATGACTTGTCCAACCTACTACAGAGGTTATTCAGCATCAGGCTTCAAACAGGCTTTGCACTAGATGAATGGAGGACAGCAGTAGTCATCCCCTTGCGCAAAAGTGGGGCATCAGTGGATCCAGGTAATTATAGATCCATAAGCATGACCAGCCTTATCTGTAAGGCTATGAAACGGATCATTATACAACTAATAAATAAGGTCATAGGTAATGTACAATGTTTTGACCCAAGCCAATTTGTTGTCATCAAAGGGAGATCCTGTCTATTTAACTTCATAGACTTCTTTGAGAAAGTTTTCTTAAGTAATGGATGAGAAGAAATTAGTCCATATTGTATATCTTGACCTTACAAAGGCATTCAGTACCATCCAACACTCAATATCTCTCCCAGCTAAATGTAAGTTATTTAATAATTTTTTTATTGACATTTGTTTACCAGGAAAGTCTAAGTAGATATTTTTATCTATGTTTAGCAGAGCCCTGGGGAGAAAAGCTCCACAAATTAAAGAACAAAAAACACACATATATAGATGAAAATTGACATCATATTGCAATATACATAAATACATAGATTAATACAAATATTAAGACACATGACATGCATAATCACACATACCATCACTAAAACAAGGTAAGTTCAATATCATGTAGCATTGAAACATTGACATGTTATAAGTATGAGAGTTTTACTCCTTATTCATAAAGCAAATGTCAGAGTGGAACATTCAAACAGCGGAAAAGGAGGATGAGATGAAGGTAGGGGAGAGTGAGAAATAAGTATTTGTTAGAAGTAATAAGTGGAGTACATATGGGAAGGAGGGGAAATAAAGAGCAAAGCAAGATTAAGAGTAAGGGAAATAATAAGAGAAATAAAACAAGGAAAAGGAGTGAGAGGATGTGTAGATGTATTAAAGGAATAGGAGCTGAAATTGTTGGCCAGAGGAGCAGCCTGTTCAAAACCAGAAATTCTTGCCAATTTAAAGTTTTTAGTGCAAAACAGTGATGTGTTCTTTGACTTGTATTAGCTGCAAATCTGGCTAGCTTGTTCTAGCACTTCTAGTTCAGCTTTTAGGGTGGCCTGAACATTAGTCAAGATGAAACAACCATGTATTAGTATGTATGTAGTGACAAGATTGACTCTGGAAGATGCAATAAGAGATTTTTTGTCTCTATATAGCATTCCTATTTTTGTGATTTTTATGTTGCTCTGCATGTGGATGTCATATTTAAAGTTTTCATCTATTGCAACCCACAAAAGTTTTGCATGGGGCACAGCTTCAATTGACATATTCTTTAGTAATGTGATTTTAAAGTTATGTTTCTCATGAGCAAGTGATTTGAAAAAAATAAAAGGAGTTTGTTTTTCTTTGGATTAAAATGGAGCTGGTAGTTACAAAGTCAGTTTTTGATAGAGTTAAAAAAATCAAGTAATCTCTGAGGTATCCCCAAAATCTCAAACAACCCAATAAACAAGTATAGTGCGTCCAAAAATAAAACAGTGTACGAAACATTTCTGTACAGAAGATTTTCAATTCATATGTATCTAGTTAATCACCATATATTATTAAGATCAGATAATGGTAGTAGAAGTAGCAAACAAACTTGGTCTAAGTCAAATAATAATAAATAATATAATTTGAAATATTATACACAATTGCTAAGTATTCCAAAGTAATCCAAGCAGGGTAGACAGTCTGTTTCCAGTTAAAAATACTTTATTAAGCACACAGACAAGCAATCCAAGTAAAACAAAAATAATAGAATAAAAGTTTCACCATAAACTTTCTAACTCTATATATATATATATATATATATATATATATATATATATATATATATACATACATATATATATATATATATATATATATATATATATATATATATAGATATATACACACACACACACACTTATATATATATATATATATATATATATATATATATATATATATATATATATATATATATATATATATTTATTTTATTTTTTTTAATCAGGTATGGGAGTGTTTTATTGTGCTGTAAAACACAGTGTATTGGTATACATGTTACCAAATTCACATCCCTTCCCCCATCAGTGTGATGTTCTAGCTGTTCCTGCCCTACTTAGTAGCTGTTATAATAATATATAACCCGTATGTACTTTAAATTAAGTTAAAATTAATAATGAAGTGGTACCTCTTATGAACCAGATTATTAAGTCTGTGATTTTATCCAAGATAATATACTGCATGGCTAGAAATATATAAAGCTTAGACCGCATTATAGGAAGAAAAACTCATTATTGAAATTGTCATTTGCCCCATAGAAAAGGGAGGGTGCAATAGTCATCATGGACAGAGATTTTTACTAAAACAAATGTTATCAGACTTTTCTACCTATGGCATGATACATAATCTTGATATAGCTATGATACGTAATGCTCATGACAGTCTTTATGACAGCCTTATGTGTATATGTGTCTCTTTAGATTTATATAAATATTTGACTGTATAGTCCCCTCTTGTACCTGTTTTACAGCATCTCCCTAAATTATATAAAGATTTGAGAAATCCGCCTAAGAGACCTATAGTCTCTAGCAAAGGTTAGCACATTTAGCCACTCTCCATTTATATTGACAGTGTGTTGAGACCAGTCAGAGTCAGCTTCCACTGTTCTTAGAGATACAGAAGATTTCTTGGGAACTTTCTTTGAATGTACTTTGGACAAACAAATAATTTATAATTCATCTTTCGGCACTTTAGATGTATGTTCATTATCAACAGTTATCCCGAATGATGTTGGATTAGGATATATCGGGCTCTATTTAACTGCTAATAGTGATTAGACTTTGGGTCAGATTTCTGTGATTTGTATGTTAATTGAAATAATTCTAGAGAACAATGCATTCTTATTTAGTGAAATGTACTACATACAAAAAGCGGGAGTAGCGATGGGTACATCCTGTGCTAACTCTTATGTTAATATGATCATGGAGCAGTGGGAAACTACATATGTACTAACTGAGAGGCACTTTCCAAGCTTCATAAGATTTTTTAGGTATTCTTATCGAAGATATTTTTTTGTTATGGGCAAGTTCAGTTGAATTGCGCGATTATTTTTTTTTTAATTTTGAATTCTACCACCTCTTTTTTGCACTTTACTATGGCTCTTTCTAAACAAGAGATAGAATTTTTAGATGTCCAGCTAGTGAAACATCCAGATTTTACAGTGAGTAATACTATGTATAGGAAATCATGTAGAAAAAAATAGCCTGTTGCATAAGAAGAGCATGCATCCCTCTCATATCTGTAAAAATGTTATGAAAGGACAGGCCATGTGAGCATCTAGGCTTAGCAGTGAGCATCAGTCCTTCTGAGCAGCTATTCCTACCTTGAGTTCTGAAGTCTTACATAGAGGTTATTCTAGAGATGAACTTGGTCAGTTTTACCTACTGACAGCATGGACAGGAAGGGAATGGGTTGTCCATATTTTTCAGATAGTAGATGTTCAGGTGATGCAAATGTGGCCAGACAGAGGTTTAGGTCTGGCAAATTTAGGATGTTATTGTCCTCCTCTTCTTATATCAGTCACATTTGTAATGTTATGAAGAGGAACTGGCACATCCTTACAACTGATGAGAAAGCTGGGAATATTGTAGGTACAGAACCAAAGATCTGTTTTAGGAATAGGAAGTCTGTCAAACGGCTCCTTTGCTGTAAGAACATCAATAGGACTACTTTAGGCTCACAGTGATTAGATACTTTTAACTGCAGGTTTTGTAATGTCTGTTCTTTTATAGAAAGTAGCAGTACCTTTATTCATCCTATCACAAAGAGAGTTTATAAGTTCTCCCACTATGCAGATTGTGTAGTAATTTAGTTTATTTATCGAAATGCAGAGTTTGTCCTGCAGTTTACACTGGAAAAGCAAATTGTTCTCTTAGAGAACATATTTATGAGCATTTATCTGATATCTGTAGAAGCAAGGAGAATAATGCATTAGCCAATCACAATATGAAAGAAGGATTTAGGTATACTTTTACTCTTTTAGCTTTACAACTTGTAACAGATAGTTTGATACTTGGGGACCTTAGAAATAAAACTGAGGAGATAGAAATGAGATGGATTATTATTTTACAATCTGACATTGGCTTTGGTTTAAATGAAACTGTCTCTTTAAAGCCTCGTGTGAGGTCATGTGGTCTTTTTAAATAGATTTAGCAGTTACTTTGTAATGGAATGTATATAAATTGAGTTAGTTTGTTGTATTATTTATGGTCTGATGAAGCATCCTTTTTAGATGTGAAAGTGCTTACCTAATCTATTTATTAAAGATTTTTATGTTTTTTTGAGCCGTGCTGCAGTTTCTTTCTTTTAATTTGCTGTTTACAAGTATATTTTCATGGAGAGACTTTTTATTCCATTGCTGGTGATTTTTGTTCCTGTACACCTGTATCGATGGGCAGAAAATGGGAAAGGGTAGAAATCTGTTTGGCTGCCTGGTAGCATTTTCGCAATTAATTATTAAATCACCGAAGCGTAGGTAGTGAGATACCCATTGTAGACAGCTGTAGTAGCAGGAATAAGGATGATATACCTGGCTTTATTTATGTTATCTGTAAAAGTTAGAGGGGCAGTTTTCATGTTATGGGCAGGTTAAAATCCATATTGAGTACTGGGTAGTAACTGTTCATTTAAGAGATGCTGGAGTAGTTAACTACAAACATATTTTTCCACTATTTTTGATAGTGAGATAAGATGGCAAAGGGTCTGAAATTTGATTTCTCAGCTGAAGTGCCACCTTTGTAGAGAGAAATGATATGACATTTATTTCCAGATGGCATGAATATAGAACTCCAGTACTGACCTGGTTATAATGATGGATACTGAGTATGCAATGACATTAGCAACAGTTATGAGGTATTCTGCAGAAAGACTATCGGCAGAAGGTGAGCAGGATTTGAGTTTGGATAATAATTTTTTTATGAAGGGTGTAGCTATTAGATTTAGTGTGTGAATGGAGATATTAGTGAATGTGGTATACATGAGTCAGGGGAGTCAGGAATGGATCCATTGGTGAGAGAGACTATGTTGTCAATGAAGTATGAGTTAAACTTGGTAGCTGTTTCTAAAGCAGGTTTATTGGGATAAGGGTTAAGGACATTGTTAGTTCCTGGGTGTAAAATTTGTTAAATGAATTACCAGAATTTTTTTGTGTTATATCTAAGGTTGTTTTGTAAATCAGTATAGTATCATTTGTTATCACGTTTGACATAGTTTTTGTAAGGTCATGAAGTTCTATAAAGTGTAATACTTTTTTTAAGTTTTACGTTTCTGCTCCAGCTTCCATGCCTTGTCTCTGTTTTGTGTAAGACTTCTACACTGATTGGTAAGCCAAAGGGCAAAGTTAGAATTTACTCTTTTTTCTATGCAGTGGTGCAAGGCTGTTTAGTACGCTTAAAATTTTGAATTAAACCTTTCTACTGCCTCATCTAGTGGCAAGACCTTTAGAATAGTCTAGTTAAATGAGTTAAGAACAGCTATAATGATACAGGATTAAACTTTAAGAGATAATAAGTATTTTTTTATAGCATGGTGAGTAATATATCTAATAGCATACATAGGATAATGATCACTAAATAATTCAGGAAGGGTTCTTGATGCAGTGAGGTTGCAAAAATCAGAGACCAGAATCCAGTCAAGAATAGGATTAGTGTCCTTGGATTTATTATAGTGAGTAGGGAAAATAATAAACTGTTACATGTCATGAAAGTTGATGTAAGAAGAAGGATCGTTAGAAGTGAAATTACACCAGTTGATATTGACATCACCAAGAATGACTGTTTCATTGGTAATATTGTATGAGATCCAGTAAAGGATGTCTTCAACGGTGGATATATTGTTACCAGGGGGTTATAAAGAACAATTGTACAAATGAGTGTGGTCATTTAATTTTATGTAGGAGAGAAGTTGCTCTGCATTATTGAATTTGGGCAGAGTTTTTATAAGAGGAGAAAAATTATATCTCTTAGGGTAGAAATCAGCTACCTCTCCAGCTTTTTTTGTTTAGCCTGTCAGCTCTAGTGATGCTGTGTCTTGGGAAAAGAAATTCTAAGCCTTTTATGTGAGTTTTTAGCCATGTCTCTGAAAGGGCAACAATATGTGATGTGTAATGAGAGATCTAAGAATGCAGTTCACTGATTTTATTACAAATGCTACATAACTTTATGGAGGCAAAGTTTAGCTGTTTGCTGTTGTTAGATGTGACCAGATGGGGTGTGGGTTAGAGGGGGTTAAAGATGTAATGAGGACCTGTATTAAGGTATATGTCACCACGTAGTTTAATATTTGAAGAATGATGGAGAGAGTGAAGTGGTTTCCTAAGTGAGGAGAGGTAATAGTTTTGTAGTTAAAGTAAAGAGTAGGTGAGCTGTTAAATGGATACGGAACAATATCTGGTGAATAATTTTGGATAGAATTAATTGGAGGCTTTTGGTAGGTGAGGAAATTTGGGGTGTAAAAGAGATTTGGTAGTCTGTGAGGAGAGCAAGTAGTAGAAAAAGAAGAGTAGCTAAGCTAGTGAGTAATATATTTACTTGTGATGAGATGCAGAGCCAATGGAGTTATAATGTCAAGAGATGGGGAGCCAATTGATAATGTCAAGAGATGGGAAGCCAATAGAGTTATAATGTCAAGAGATGGGGAGCCAATGGAGTTATTATGTCATGAGATCATCCCTTTCAACTTGGAAACATCATAAATCTGGACAAAGGCAAATGAAAAATAGGTACAAATCTATGTGCTGATTAACATAAAGTTTGCACACATAATTATGTAAACCCTCCCATTCTGATGGAATTGTGGGATACCAATTTTCAAATGCAAACTGAAGAACAGACAACTAAAATATGGCCCCAGAACCCCCTGCAGACATTCCAGTGTCCCATTAATTGGCTATTTTGCGCAATTTACCATAAACTCTGTAATGTATATACCACTTTACTTCTACAATGACTATTTGGATTTCATTTAAAACTTTTATTTTACATTTTATACCACAAACACAAATAAACATCTGCTAAACAAAGCAGTACAGTCTCACGATGAAAACAGACGTAGCATTAAGCCAGTGGAGGATAAAGATTACCTTTTGGCTGTTTTCAAATCATAGGCCCCTTGCACACAAAACATACATGTGTTCTTTGATACACTTTCCTGACTGTATTAAATTATATTCCTTGTATAATACAGCACACTTGTTGGAGCGCATTTTAAATTTGTTTTGAACATTTTTCCAGTAAGCAATGAAACAAAATGCATGAACCAATAATGACAAAACTGCCCAAATCACAATATTTCCATCATAAAAGTCTACTCAAATTTCTACAATCCGCCAGTATCAGTAAGTATGCACAATCTCTGCAGAAGTAAAAGCCATGTAAATAATTCCACATTAAAGAGATCTATAACTGATGAAGAGTTTGCTGCTAGCAAACAACTTTATATTTCATTGTTTCATCAACAAGTAAAGTGCCTTGCTGCCCTTGAACAATAAATTGCCTATGTTACATTAAAAAAAAATGATAAGCTAGTAAGATTTCAATAGGGAATGGATGGCAAACTGATAACAGGTTCATAGTTATTCGCCAAAGGAGGACATTCTCAGGACTGCAGCACCCATCCCCTTTAAAAGTACAACACAGTACAGTATCAACAATCCATCTACATACTGTGTGAGTAGAACTCAAAGCCTTCTGCAGCAAAAGCAAGTATACTACCTGCTGTGCTACTAACAATGCAAGTAGACTTTACATAAGCAGCACTAAACTTCTCTTTGCCTGAAGAACTGTGCAACACAAGAAATCAGGAAAAAGCCAAAATGTATTTTAGAGGGGGGACAAAGGCCCAAAATTGGAGACACATTTTAAACGTTGCTTGTATAATCTTAGAAAGTTGCTAGAATAAAATGTTGTTTTACCATGTGGTTCCTGAAAGATAGGAATATTGAAACTTAAATGGCTATCATTATTTAGTAAACTCAATTCTCACTGATTTGCCAGAAAACCACAAATTTTATTTTACATTTGTTTACCAGGAAAGTCCAAACATACCACTCAAATATACCTCATTACAAGGAATGTACCTCATTTGGGGTCTTAAAAAGTTCATGTTCCTCGAAGTTCCATATTGAAAGGCTCTGTCACACATTCAGTGTTAGAAAGTTTTTAACTGATATCCATGGTAAATACAAAATAATCATATTAATTCACTAGAAGATCCTTTTTATAAATAAAACCATCATATTTTAACAATCCTATGAATTTCCTAGTTGAAGTTGTTAGTAAGCTGTTAGCATTTGTTCCACAATTTACCCATTTGTTCCACATTATGAGGACCAGTGTTCCTCATTTCAGAGATGGGAGGTTGAGAGCTCTAAGTCCAACTTGGAACAGAGACAATTTTCAGCAGAGGCTCCAAACACATGTCTTTGTATAATGGGGGGAAACCAGAACACCCAGAGGAAACCCACACAAACACAGGGAGGACAAAACTCCACACAGAAGGCACTTCAGCCGAGAATCAAACAAAAACTCTTGCTGCGAGGCAACAACACTACCTCTGCACCAAAACACCATCTGAATTTAAGAGGAACAGACCAAAAGTATGAGTCAAACATTCTAGACATTCTGTGAAAATTTGTACAATTTAGAGCTACAACTCATTCAGTCAGCATAATGGTTAAGGTGTTTACCTTACAAACACAGGGGTCAGGGTTTGATTCTCACATGAGGTAATTGGCTAGGCTTAAAATGGCTCACAAGGGCAGTTAGCCTGGTACTAACCTATGAACCTATGAACCTATGAACCTATGAATCAGAAGTGATGGTATGGCTAGAGAACTCAGACTCTTGCTCCTTGTACCTAAGGTACAGGATTTGAGCCTGAGGTATACCTAACCAGGGCATTTTACACCCATTCCGACACCCACACCCATTCCCACACCACCCCCTTTTGTGTACTTCACTTCAATGCTTGTACTAAATGCAATGCGGACCTTAATTCAAATGCTTATCAAATATCAACTAACACTTGCAAATCACTTCAGTGCTTGTACTTATCAACTAACACTTGCAGCTTGAGTAATTCAAATCACTTCAATCAATGCTTGTACTAAATGCAGTGCAGACCTGGTTAATTCAAAATCACTTCAATGCTTGTACAATTCAGATCACTTCAAAGCTTATACTAAATTGTGCAGACCTGGTTAATTCAAATGCTTTAGGAAGAATTGTAATTCAAATCACTTCAAAGCTTGTACTAAATAGTGCAGACCTGGTTAATTCAAATGCTTGCGGCATCAGTGCAGTGCAAACCTAATGCTCGTGGCAGGAAAGAACCATTCACATTGAGCGGTAATTAAAATGCAGAGTTTTTATTTTACTTGTCCTTGTCCTCCTTCTTACCTGGAGCAGCTGGGGAAATGCATACATAGTTCACACGCTACTTTTGCTGCTGGCTGGCCAGAAACAAAGTATAGTGAATCCCTCGAGTCTTTAGTCAATTCTGACAGGCTGGTAGGCTGTTCACAGAGCTGACGTCATCGTGCATGACTCTGCATGTGATGACATCAGCCGAAAAGCCGGAAAAAAAAGTCGCGAAATTCGGAAATTAAGGGGGTGCCACTTGGGAATCATGGCATTCCTTATTTGGATAACAAAACTGGTAAAAAAAAAAAATAGTTGGTACGGTTAAGAGGTATGCATAAGATGTGGAGCCATTGGAGTTATAATGTCATGAGATGTGGAGCCAATGAAGTTATAAAGTTAGGCACAAAGATCTGTGAGAGTTACAGTGATGTTAGGTATAGTTACGAGTGATAGGAGTAGTGTGTGGGGTAAGAAGTGAAATAGACACAATTGAGATTCCAAGATGGTGCTGAGCAAGTTGGATAAGAAATAGAAAGTAAGATAGACAGAGCTGAGAATCAACAATAGGAATTTGCAGTATTGTGTATGAATAAAAATAAGGTAGTAAAGTAGAAAAAGAGGAGGAGTTGGTATGAAGTCAGGAGTAAAAGTGAATTAGATGAAGTAAGACTGTAAGTTATTAATAGCAATAAAGGAAGTTGAAGTAAATCTCTATGCAACTGATTGGATAACAAATTGGCTCACAAACAGAGCACACAAAATTTGAGTGGGTGGCTGTAGTGCTTCCTAAAGACCTGTCACTAGTGGTGTACCTGAGGGATCAGACCTTGGATCACTCCTCTTTAGCATTTACTTCTCAGAGATCAAAGCAAATGTTAACGGTTCATGGCTGACCAAGTTTCCATATGACTTTAAATTTGGTGACATCATAAACTGCCCAGAAGATACCAAAATCTTCCAAGAGGGCGTTTTCCAAACAAATAAATGATGTAAAAACCATGAACTAAAAGTATATACTAAGAAATGCCAAAGCCTTCAGCAAGCATGGCTTTCCTCATGCCTATCACATTGACAACACACTTTTGAAAGGTGATCCTGTAGTCAGGGGTCTGAGTACCTATGTTAACAATGAACTGTCCTTTGATGATTGTGTATTCACTATAGTAAGGAAGTCCTTTTTCATTATGCAGCTTGTAACTCAAGGTGTGGTGACTACTGGGTCCAGGGATGTAATCATTCCTTTGTACTCAGCTCTAAACAGGTCAATCCTTCAATATAATGCCCTTTTCATAACGTACCTGTCCAACCATTTGTCACAACTGGAGTGACCATAATGTTTTCAAACAAACAAAAAAACAAGGCTCTACATCACAAAAAGTATGCAGACTGTCTTAAAGACTTATCCATCTTCTCAGTATCTTTGACCTCTGCCTAGCATGTAGAGTCTCAGCAGACACTTACCTGTCGACCTATTGCACATTTGCAAGTCCAATCATAGTGTGAGCACCCTCTCAAGGATTCTCTTTTTCAACATAAACAGAACATGTTGGAGTCTAGGTATGTATCACAGAGAATACCTCTTCTTTGGAGCTGTCTTCCACTCCACATAAAGCAAAGTACTTCTGTAACTCTATTGAAATGTATGGAAAACCACAAATTCATTCCTAGTTTATCACCCATGGAAGGGGCAAGAAATAAATATCCAAACATATCCTTGTTCTGCCACTTCTGGATTATTCGTTTACAAAATAAAGTGCTAAAAAGTACCATTGGAATATAATGCTAGGCTTCTTAAGATCCTTACAGATCATCAATAACCTAATAAGTTACTATGAACCTATAAAGTGTTTTCTTATGTCAAAAGATCCATTCCTAAATTAAAGTATTGTATCACACCAAGTCCAAAGTCTGAATTACTGGTAATTGGCAAGAAAAAAAAAATCATTAAAAATGGATGTGTAGAATATATAGATGGCAAACGATATACCTAATATTTTGTACTGTTGTGATACATTACATAGCTTGTTTATTCAGCACTAATCAAGAAGCCTGTTTCTTAGCCCTGCCATAGAGATATTGCACACATCATCATTTCTGTTTTATTTTATCCACCTTTCATTTCACATTTATATTAAATATAATAATGCTTAATTCTGCATATAAACAAACTTTACCGAAATGTAGTTTTGTTCCAAAACACATGTATTCATATTTGACTAGATACCTTAATAATGATGCAGCATCATCTAAGTTCTCTTTAGCACAGTAATCACTGCCATGAGTTGTGAAAATTGTTTTGTAAGTTCTTATATGACCTGATGTAGATAATGAGGATAAGACAGATAACATCACGGCAAACATATTAATTGATAATGCCTGTACACATTTTACCCCTAATTTGAAGATAGGCCATTTGTGTTAATCTATCCTGCATTAACACGGTTAAAAACATGGTCGGAGTAATAGATTTGTTATCCTATATTTGAAAAGCCACACTCCTCTAGAGTGATTAAAATTTTATATAAGAAATCATTTCAATCTTTCATTAATATTCTGTTGCTAGATGATCTGTAAAGCATGGCTGTGTTTACTTACCCAACTTTTCACGGATTACTATTACTTTAATTACTTCAGATGAATCCCTACACTTCACTTCCTATCAGTATTGCCATGTTACTCCCTGATATTGTACTCATATTTTCACATGCATACCATAATTAGGAAAATCATTCAAGCAATCAGGTTTCTTCCACCAAGTTCCTGATACAACAGACAGATAGCTCGCTCTCCTCAAAACATTGCTTTCAACTCAGCAGATTTCTTTCTTACAAGGTCTATAACAATTCTTATGATGTTGCTGCTGGATATGTTACTGGGCTGTAGTATGTGTATTGTTATATTGAGTTGTTTCTGCAGTTTGTACAGGTAAACAGGGCATGTTGTCCTGGCAGTTTCACATGCTAGTGTTTATTTAAGGCTGGCTCTGAAGGGGCACAAGTTAAACTAATTTAAATGAATAATAGTTTTATTGAATTTTACAAATGGTCACACTTGATTGGTGCTTGTTAATTGTATAGGGTATAAGAACTGATACTCTCAGTGTTTATGGATCCGAAGAAGTGTTAAATACGTGAAAGTGCTTATCCTTTGTTTTTACTTGTGTTTTTAATAAATTCATGCTTATAGTAGCGGTAGTCCTGTTGGTTTTCTTAGTTTTTTTTCTTCGTTTGGTTTGCTTTTTTCCAACTTGGGCTTTTGTATGCTAGCTGGCCTTTTGTTACATTACACATGCTATAGCTTAGAAATTATACAGTATACTATAAGCTCATAGATAGTTATTTATATTTCTCATAGTCAGCATATTTTTATTTTATTATAGCCAGTAAATATTTTCTAATTTCACAAATTTTTGTTTTATGATCCTTCCACCTTTGTTCGCTGATTTATCCTATGTCTCACTGCTTTCAGCAAAGCTAATAGTAGTATTTGCTTGAAACTGCTCTGAGTGGACCATACATGCTCTGGGACTCAGAAACAGATAATGCACTAGGCAATCCTGTTTCTAGCAGGACAGCTGAGAGCATAATGCAAGAGCAATTCAAAAGCTGCTATAGTGCTACAGCAGTAAAATAGCTCTGATCTGCAGTACCACACTGAGTGATCACACTCGCGAAAGTCACATGCACATGCAGCAGGCTGGGGATGTGGTTAATGCAAATTTGTTATATTCACTTTATCCGAGCTTCTGCAATGAATGTAATGCCGTAGCTGAATGATTCAAGTAAAAAGTCTACTGCATTATTTAGCGAGCAAAATGATAAAAATCTGCAGCATCTTTTGACGGAATACATGAGCAGAGATGTGAGTGGTATGAACTGTGACCACATTAATGTGTGCGTGCATGTGCGTGTTTGTGACACACACACACCCACACATGTTTATAAATTCCTGTGGAACAGTGCTGCCTTGGTTGACTGAGGGAACACTAGCACAGTTACTTATAACTATGTAGTGTTCAGCTCAGAGACATGCTACTTTGGCATGTTAAAGCAGACAAAGCTCTTATTTTGTTAAAATACTTAAATAAACTAAACAGTGTTCAAAGTGAATAAACATACTGAATACCTGCACTCAAAAATAAATATAGGAAATGAATGGTAAATTATTAAAGCTAATTTCTAAGAATTCAAACAGGTGTCTGTGCAGGATTGAAAATGGCCTTGTAAAGAGATGCTGCTTCTGGTGGGTGGCTCCTGGACACTTCCGATTTACTTGAAACAGTACCATCTCACAATATAGACAGAGCCCAGATATTTTTCTGAATGGCTGATTTTTCCATATGTTAATTTGTACCATGATTAAGAATGCATAAGTTCCAAGAAG
The DNA here is from genome assembly GCF_019279795.1 of Protopterus annectens. Taxonomy (NCBI): domain Eukaryota; kingdom Metazoa; phylum Chordata; order Ceratodontiformes; family Protopteridae; genus Protopterus; species Protopterus annectens. Next base: position 490,605,538 of record NC_056735.1, read on the forward strand.
ATCTACACTTTTTGTCTAAAACTGTCTGTCTCTTGAAGACTAAAGAATAAACTTTTGACTCCACCAAGCTCTCCTCACCCTAGAGAATGCTGACATCTGTGCAGCCACTGAGACATGTTTTAAAGATGTGGAAAGCACATCAGCAGTGTAAGGTTATAATGCTTTCCACACATTTAGACCAGCTACCACACAGACAGACAATAAAGGTTTAGGTTTCTCAATTTACATCAAAAATCAATATATCTCAAGGCTGGTCAAATGGGACAACGTACTTCAGCTTCTCCATATTCAAATGTCCATAAGCAGAATTCCACTTCCTTCCAAGCTATAAGTCCCCCGTTATGACACAGGAAACCCATAATCACCATCCAACCCCATCTCATATTCATGGGTGAATTTAATTACCCCACTATTAACTGGGAATTCTATACAACACCAAATGTGCAGGCACAGAGATTCATGGATTAAATACAGATTCCCTAGACCAGAATGTCAACAACCTGCCCAGGGAGAAAACATATTGGATCTGGTCCTCATTAATATGAGAGAACTTTGCACACCTCCTAGTTTAATGTCTTCTCTGGTAAGGACAGACCACAAGACTGACTCCTACGAAGAAAAATTAAACCTCAAACCCCAGCTAACTCTGGAATGTTCAGGAACTACTCTAAGTCTAACTTCCTACTATTAAGTGATAACCAGGCAAAATTTCAAACCCCCATAAACCCTGACAACACTGCTGCCGACATGAAACTGTTCACAGAAACCCTATGCAAGCGTGTTAATAGTGGCATAGAAACAGCTGTACTAAACATGAAGAAGTATAACTCTAAAAACAAGCTACCCTGGCGGAATCACAGCATCAATAGGGTGTATAACAGAAGGAAGAAAATCATGACAAAATTTAGAAGGTGCAGCACCCAGCAGGATAAAAGAGCTCTCATCAAACTAAACAAACAACTGAAAGTACGAATAAAGTCTACCAAAGACAAATTTGGGGTAAATTTGCCCTCCCAAGCTAAGGACAACCACAGACATTCTTTAGCTATTGTCGGTATCCTCAAAGACAATGCACACTTGTGTGCAGAGCTAATTGTTAATGGAGCCACCTATACTGAGCCAAAAGATATCACAAACTTACTGGCAGACATAATCAGCTCTAACATTCCCCATTTCCCCCTGCAGTCTCCCCTTAGGAAATGCCATCAAATATAACCCCCCCCCCCTCATTAACTCCAGGGAACATGTCCTCTATGCTCTCTCTAAGGCCAAGAACCACTGCATAGATGAGCTCCGACAGTATCTCTAGATGCTTTCTAAATTGCATGAAATATGACCTACCAAGCACTCTGGAATCATAATTTAATCATAACCTCTAAACAGGCGTTGTGTCTCATGAATGGAGAACAGCAGCAGTCATCCCTCTGCACAAAGGTAGGCCATCTACAGACCCTGGAAACTACAGACCCATAAGACTCACTAGTTTCATATGCAAAGCCATGGATAAGATTATTATGGAAATGATCAGTAATGACATAGAAAACCTCCAGACACTGAACCTAACCCAATTTGGTTTCATCAAGAGCAGATCGTGCTCACCGAACCTGGTAGATTTCATTGAGAAGGTCACCAAAGCAATGGATGAGGGCAAAACAGTTCACACTGTGCACCTTGATCTGGCCATATCTCTCAACCTCTTAAAGCATGAAATCTGGACAAAACAAAACATAATGGGGAACAAAGGCCCAAAAATAGTGACAAATTTTAAACATTGCTCTTATGAGCTTAGAAAGTTGCTAGAATAACGGGTTTTGTGTTAGAATGCATTTTCTGAAGGCTATGAGGTCTGACACTGAAACACACCAAAAATATGAGGTAAAAATCTGGACATTCTGTGAAAATCTGTAGAATTGAGAGGTATGACCTAGCCAAGGCATTTGACACAATACCCCACTCTGGCATTGTTGATAAACTCAAGAGGTTAGGTATAAACCCTTATGTCACCCAGAGGGTAGCCAACTAGTTCATAGACAGAACCCAGAACTGAGGAGCCCATCTCTACAAAGAGGCCAGTCACAAGCAGAGTCCCTCACGTATCTGTCCTGGGACTGCTCTTTTTTTGTCATTTACTTCTACAAAGTCAAGGCCAATGTCAAGGTCCTCTGGCTGACCAAATTTGCAGATGATTTTAAATTAGGAGTAGTCGTAGACACTAATGTTCTCCAGAAAGGGCTGACACAGACAAATAATTTATTTCAGAACTGTAAACTAAACTTAAATGCCAAGAAATGCATAATAGTATCCTTTGGGATGTCATCTACACCTGGTAACCCCAAAGAGTAGTCAGGGGCTTGAGAACACATGTAGACAGTAATCTAACAATTAATAAACAAATGTATGTCATCTAGCTCCAAGAATGTCATTGTTGTACTATATTTGGCATTTATCAGCCCTATTATTGAGTACTATGCCCCCTTGGGTATGTATCTAACCAGGCACATCCAAAAATTGAAATGTCCACAGAGGTTTCTCACTAAAAGACTACAGGATTTTAGTAACATATCATATGCAGGCCACCTCAAAGCCATATCCCTGTATTCTGTCTCCTACAGGATATTAAGTGGGTTCTATGCCTGACATATAAGGTATTTTCAGACCCCCACCCTGATAGGCCTTCTGTATATCCACAAAACAAACAGAGCCGCTCCTTTTTGGCATTTACTTCTCAGACGTCAAAGCTAATGTCAGTGGTCTCTGACTGACTAAATTTGCAGATGATTGCAAATTAGGAGCTGTCATTGAATCTCACACTGACACAAATGTTCTGCAGGAGGGGCTGACACAGATAAACAAGTGGTGTCAGAGCCATGATTAAAACTAAATGCCAAGAAATGCATAATAGTATCCTTTTGGAAGTCATCCATCCCTGGTAACTATCATAGTGACAACACACCCCTTAGAGCTGACCCAGTAGTCAGGGCCTTAGGGACACACATAGATAATAATCTAGCCTTTGATCATTATGTGTCTACAGTAGTGAGGAAATCATTCTGTGTTGCGCAACTTATAAATAAAGGTATGGCATCTAAGTCCAAGGAAGTCATTGTTTCACTGTATTTGGCATTCAACAGACCTATCATTGAGTACAATGCCCCCTTTGATATGTACCTAACCAGGCATATCCATGAATTGGAATGTCCACAGAGACTCCCCAATAAAAGAATATAGGGCGTAAGTAATATGTTCTATGCAGACCGCCTCAAGGCCCTATCCCTGTATTCTGTCTGCTACAGGCTTCTGAGAGGAGATTTATGCCTGGCATACAGGGCATTGTCAGACCCCACTCCGATGGACTTCCTGCATATCCACAAACAAACAGCACCAGAATTACCTATTCTAAAGACTTAATCCTTGCCTGTGATATAAATAGGACCTGCTGGAGAGATAGGTATGTATCCCAGAGACTACCCTATCTATGGAACAGGCTCCCCATCCATGTGAAGCAGAGTTCCTCCCTAGCCCAATTCCAGTGCAACTTGGACAATTGGATGGGAAACCAAAAATTCATCCCTGGTTTGGCACCTATGTCTCTAATGGACACAGGTAACCTGTAAATGGTTCATCTTCCAGGCTCATGCTTACACTTATCAAGGGTAGCAGAACTTGTCAGAGATTTGGGATGCATTGGTAGGCTTAAAAAGGTCCTTGTGGTCATTAGCCTATTAAACACCTATGAAACTATGAACCTGTACAACTCATTCTAAAGACTTAAACCTTTCCTGTCATGTAGGACCTGCTGGAGAGATAGGTATGTGTTCCAGAGATTATTCCTTCTCTGGAACAGGCTCCATATCCATGTGAAGCAGAGCTCCTCCCTAAACCATATCAAGTGTTGCTTGCACAATTGGATGAGGAACCCGAAATTCATCCCTGGTCTGACACCTATGTCTCTACTTGTCACAGGCAGCCTGTAAATGTTTAATCTCCTAGGCCCCTGGTTGTTAATATTTCATCTCCCAAGCCTCTACTTACACTTATCAAGGATATCAGAATTTGTCTAAGATTTGGGATGTATGGTTAGGCTTAAAAAGGCCCTAGTAGTCATTAGCTTAGTACACACCTGTGAAACTATGGGCCTGTTACTTTTGGATTTAAACACTTAGTGTACTGCCTGACAGATAAAGTATTGTTCCTTACTTTTACAAACAGTGATTTCTTTTATTCTTTATTCAAAAGGAGACAAAGAAAAGGAGAAATTCCCTTTCCCCACTGACTGCTGATTTTGGAAAAACACTCCTTGCATACAAGCAGTCACTATAAGTGGCTGAAGCACATCCAGTCACTTATCCGAACATCATCTTATAGCTACTCAAATATTTTTTAGCATTTCAGAATGCTTCAAAGTGAATTTTGACTAAAGCGTGATTGATTTAATGAGCAGAACCCTATAAGACTCCTTCACTTATAGTCAAATTATATTTTCTCTTGTCAACTTATTTACAAAACTTAATCACCTTTTCCTTTCAATTATAACTCAGCAATCAGCTATTTATTGTATGTGTTTAGTTTATTCAAATCTGACTCTTTGTGAGTTCTAGGACGTTAGCCTACCAGGGCTGTCTACCAAGAATTACTACTTTAAGTTCTGGCAAATTCATATTCATTACTTCTGTAATGCTATCTATCCACCTTAATCTCTGCTTTCCCCTTTTTCTTTTGCCTTTGATCTTTCCCCAGTGTCATCTCTAGTGAATCCTGTCATTACATCATATGAACAAAGTATTTGAGTTTTAGTTTAAGTTTTAGGCTTTCAAGTGAACAGTCTATATTTATTGCTTTAAATGCTGATTTGATCTTCCTACAGATCACAGAATTCTCAAACGTTTTCTCCCACATCAGAGTTCAGAACATCAGTTTTACATGCACAGCCTTACTCACAGACCTGGCACTCATAGCCAGATATTATTAGTAGGAAATCTATAGCTTTCACTATATGGATCTATGTTGACAAAGTGATGTATCTGCCCTTTAAAACTTTGTCTAGATTGCCATAATTTACCTTCCATATGCTGTGTCTTTTAATTTCTTGGCTGCAGTCACTACCTGCAGAGATCTTTGAGCCCAAGGAAAATAACATCTATCACTGTCGACACTTTTTCCACATAATTGCTGGTGACATCATTGTAGAATTTTTGGTGCTGTGGATCAAGCCACCTTTTGCACCTTCTGCTTTCACCTTCATGAATGGGCTCTTCAGTACTTCCACACTTTCAGCCATTAATGCCATCATCTGCATATCTGCAGTTAATATTTTTCCAACCAGTTTTAATTCCAGCTTCTGATTCATCTAACTCACAAGATATTTCACATAATATAGTCAGCATATAACTTTAATTCAGCATTTCACATGACATTTCACATGACAGTCAGTATATAACTAGCATTTCATATGATATAGTCAGTATATAACTTTAATTCAGCATTTCACATGACATAGTATATAACTTTAATTCAGTGTTTCACAAGAAATTTCACATGACATAGTCAGTATACAACTTTAATTCAGCATTTCACATATTTCATATGATGTAGTCAGTGTACAACTTTAATTCAGCATCTCACAAGACATTTCACATGACATAGTCAGTATATGACTTTAATTCAGCGTTTCACAAGACATTTCATATGACATTGTCAGTATATGACTTTAATTCAGCGTTTCACAAGACATTTCATATGACACAGTCAGTATATAACTTTAATTCAGCATTTCACATGACATAGTATATAACTTTAATTCAGCATTTCACACATTTCACATGACATAGTCAGTATATAACTTTAATTCAGCGTTTCACATGACATCTCACATGACACAGCATATAACTTAAATAATTAGGGTGACAATATACATCTTTGTTTTACTCCTTTCCCAATCTTGAACCTGTCAGTTATTTCATATTTAGTTCTGTAGCTTCTTGATCTGCATGAAGATTCTTCAGCAGGCAAATAAGGTGACCTGGTATCCCCATTTCACTAAGAACTTGCCACATTTTATTTATATCTACACAGTTAAAGACTTTATAATAGTCAGTAAAGCAGATATAAATATATTCTGGAAGTTCCTTGCTTTCTCCGTTACCCAGCACATTTTGGCAATTTGATCTCTGGTACATCTGTACCTTCTAAAACCATCTTGTACATTTGGCAGTTGTCAGTCCATATACTGTTAGAGACTAACTTGCAGGATCCTGAGCTTTACATTGTTAACATGTGAAACAATTGCATTTGCTTGCAGTCTTCATGAATGGTATGGGATATCAGTGTCATAATGAAAAAGAATCACCTTTTTTATTTGAATTCTTCCATTACAATTTCATCTGAATTATTTGTTCCTTGACTATTAATACTTTTGTACTATCTTATTTATTTAAAAGAGTTATTGAAATCTTATATATAACACAGAACCATACATTACTTACATTTGGAATCTTCTATTTCTACATATCTGCCTTATATGATCATACAATTAACATCATACACTTGCAAAGGTCTAAACCCTTGTAGACTGGTTGTAATGTTTGTATATGTAGTATTGCACTTCAGTTTGTTCATTTATCATATTAGTCTAACTTCATTTATATTTACTATATTACGTTTATTCTTTATGCATTTGGATACCAGCTTCCTGCGTCTCTGTTGAAAATGGAATTTCCCAAATGGACTAATCTTGTCAACAAATGTAAACAAATAAATGAATGAGTGAAGAAATGAATGACACTGGGCTAACCCAATGTAATAATCTTCATCCTAATATCTTAGAGGTTTTTTTAGCCCTAACTTTCTTTTGGATTGTTTCTTTGTCTCTGTAGTTAAGAAATCTGGCTCATTGAGGCATTGCTCATCCTCCAAAGCCTTGTGATCTCTTAATAGGGATATAGTGGGTTATTTTAGTCATTGTCCTACTATATTTAGGCCATTCTCGTGTCTCATCCAGCTTTGTATACAGGTATTGTAGCATAATGGTACCAATAGCCTTCTCTGGTGAAATTAACATGTGCAGTTTATTCTGCCTGGATCTATTTTTGTTCGTTAAAGTGCCCCAGGAGATGAATATTCTGCTTTAAAAAGAATTTGAAGCTATGCCACCTGTACTTGACTGTCTTTCTCAATTACTGTTGTATCTAATGCTGTCTGCTGTGTCCCTGATTCAGAAACACCGCAAAGTAAACTAAACAGAGAACGCACTGCTGCAGGGTACAATTAGGTAAAGTATATGATGTTATGTACCATGTGGTGCAGATACCAGGATGGGGAAAAAACTTGAATGACAAATATGTTAAGATATATCCAAGTATATACTTACTATAACCAAATGGTCATGACGCTGCTGCCTTCACCCTCAACAATTCTTAGGTATTCTGGTCTCCATCAATGTGGTTTATTGTAGCATTAATTCACCTTTTTTCACCTCTGTACATCCTTGTGCTTGATTGATAAGTAGGCCATCCCATGCATCAGTAAAGTAGAAAACACTATACCACTGGCAGACAATATTCATACCTCTGCACAAGTTCAAAGGGCAGGAAAGTGGCTCACTGGTGAGCTCTTTGCCCCACAGTCCCATGGTCCAGGATGCAGCCATGACTGTTGTCACTCTGTGTCAGGTTTTGCATACTTTCTCAGTTACTGAATTGATTTTCTGTCCATACTGCTGTTTTTTATCATATCTAAAAAAGCTTGCTAAATGTCTAGAAAAATAACATGTTGCATTTAACCTTGCCCTTGTGACCTGTACCATGGCTTTAAAGAGTCTGAGAAGAACCAGTTTACATATTTGGTTAATAAATTAAGTGAAATAAATAGAATATTACTGACAAAAAGTAACTTTCAGCTATAAAATCAACAATGCTGTAATCAAAACTAGCACAAAGCTTGGTTTACTATACAGGATAAAACAATTTCTTAGTCAAGGCCCAACTTCAAACTGCCCAATATCTTCTCCTCCCCAGGCTATGATAGCCCTTTTCTTACTAATTTCAATAAAACTACCATTTATACACTCTCAACTGCCTATAACAAAATTGCTTAATTTGCTACCAATCTTTCTCAAAGAACAAATCACTGTCTACCCCCCATTACAATGGCTAGAGCTAAGAAACACTCTGAACTTTACACAACTTAAAATTGTATTTAGTATTTTAAATGGTCCCAAAAATGCTTTGCATTCACAAACCTAATTACTCCATATTGTCTTAAAAGACAGCTAAGATCTATAGAACTAAAACACCATCCCATTCTTGTTCTCAGAAATCACTTTGGGAAATCCTTATGAGCAGTCAGTGTTACAAAACTATGGAACCCTCTCTTTCCTACCCCAAATAAGAAATGAAACAAACTACAAACAGTTTCCAACATAGAATAAAATATACCTAACCTCTACATAGCAGTGCCAATGTACATGGACACATCATCAGAACTACTCATTCCTCTTTGCCAAATGCTATCCCATTAGAATACTGCCCCTTTTCCCTACCCCAAACTTCCTTATATTCATTTGTACCAAACGTAATCTGTCACCCACTCTTACCCTTTTTCTCTACCAGGCCAGTTCCGTGTATTCCTTAATTTCCTTTTCCTTCTAATCTTACTACACACTACTCCCACTGTCCTTCTGTTTCCTACCTACATACCAAAAATCACTACTTCCATTGTGGTATCATTTATCTAGCTAAAATCTCTACTGCACCCCAATTTTTTTCATACACCCCCTCTACCAATTTCTCCTGTCACCTATCTACTATCACATACTAGCTCCTTTTCTGACTTTCACTTGAAAATCACATAATTTTAACTCCTATTCATTTTCTGTTTAATCCTGGACTGAATCTCTTCATTTACTATCCCCAACCACCATCATTACTGCCAAATTTAGCTCTCATTTAACTGTACTCTACTACCTACTACAAATAATGTAGATATTCTTTCCTCTTCTGCCATTTTTTCCTTCTTCCAAAAGTTTACATTACTATTCTTTGAAAAGTAGTGCATGCATTACTGGCCTTTTTTTAATATTTACAATTGTAGTAATTAATTTCAGCATTGTAGCTTTTTTAGTGTAATATTTTTGTGAAGCTTTTCTCTATATGGCACTGCAGAAAAGAGTCTCACAACCTAGTCAGACTATCCTTGTCAGCAAATGTAGTATATCAAGTCAATAAGTCAGTAACACGATGAGTGTCCCTTTTGTCCTCTCATTAGGATGTGATTGCCCATGCTATGATAATAAGATTAGAATGATTTGGAAGTAATTTCCTGATTCGCCAGCGCTTAAAAATCAAAATGGCAGATCTGTAGTGTGTCAAATCTCCCAGGATGCCACCTTTTGCTATTTCAGTCCTTCATACATCATCTTAAATGTGCATTTGCATTCTAAATCTGAGAGTGTATAAGTATTTCTCTGCACTGTCCACCAAGTATCCATCTTTAACAGCATTCAAAAATAATGTATTTCTGAAACGTTCTATTCCATTGAGACCATTTACTGTGTGTGAATGGCTACTGTATGAGCTCATATTACAGTGGTATTTGCATCCTTCTTAAATTCAGAAAATAATACACAGATCAAGACTTTATGTAGAGGAATCCTAAACTTAAGTCACAAACATAATGGCTACTTATATATTTTATACTATTGTTGTTATAGTACTAGGATATGACAATCATTTTTTATAGTTAGGATATACATTTGTCTTGTGTGCTGAGAATGAAAAGTTTTAACAGTTTTATTTTTGTGTGATGAACACCATATATGGTCATTTATGCAATGGATAAAACCTGCAGAGTTGTAGTATGTAATAATGTGCGGTTACATACAGAATTTCTGTACATGGTGCTAGAATGGGATACAGCTATTTCATGTTTTAAAATAATGCCATCTTCAAGAAGATACTTTGGATGGGAAATGGTGATGACAGGAAGAATCAGACAAGTGATGTGAGAAAGTTTTCAAGTTATTGCATAAGGGGATAAGGACCATACACTGCAAGCCTGCATCACGTTACTGACATGACAGACTGTGTAGGTCAGCATGTTAGCAGCATTGCCACTGCCAGATAGGCCACTAGTGCATGGCTACCATCACTACTGTTTGCTGCTGCAGAAAATTCCTGGTCTAAGTGGATGGACATGTCCTCAATCAGACAATTCTGAGTAATTGCATGGGTAGTCCTATACTCACTGGCACTCCCACTGCACTCACAGTTATATAAATAACATTTTATAAAGTAGTTTCATAGTACAGTGCCAACACCGTGTCCCAAACATAACGTTCACATTAACTGTAATATATGTATGCACAGATCGAAACACACCAAAGTGGCAGTGTTATGTCGGTCATTCTCCAGATAATGATATCACAGATATATAACATGCATGCCAGCATAGGTGTGTTTGACCACTGATGATATGATGAACATTTTATGTGTAAGCTCACTTTACACATGCATGTATGCTGTTACAGGACTCTTGGCTATACACATCGCATGGCAAGACCATGCATATATATGCTGCAGATTTTGTATCCATCCGGGTATTTATACATTGGTATGATTCTCAACTGGCAAATGTTGTGTTTGTTCCAGTTTCTCCAGTGTTGTGTGGTACTGGTAAACCAAGTGATGGTGACATGATAGTTTTCACTTAGTCAAGAGACATTCCGTGGCACATCTGTGCTAATATTTTCAGCTATGTTTGATCTTATAACCATGTGGGAGACGAACTGTGATACATACTACATGGTTAGAAGGTAAGCACTGAGTTTTTCCACTATACCTGTGATAGAAATTAAGGTGTCACACACTATGAAGATTTACTTTTCAGAGCTGCATGTACTCCTTGCATGTCGGGCAAGGTCCATTTGAATGTGGATCATAGCATCAACACCACACATCACCTTGAACTTGCTGGTTTGGGACTACAGGAAGTGGATGCAGAGGTTGGTTCTTCTGTAACAGATGGCACTCATGGGGAATGAAAGATGTCTGGGTTACATGGTCTGTGTATTCTGATGTGTGTACTTGTTGAGTCCTGTGAATAACCGTCTTGTCAGATCATGGTTGCCCAGACACATACCACAGTAGTAACACATGGGGTGTCATGCATGCTTGATACACTGCATGACAGTGTAGAGAAGCATCACCCTGATATGGTGCCAGGCATGCAGCATAATGCAGAATGGCACCGCTGTGAACTGCTGATGGTTTCATGGGAGACATATGTGCCACTGAATGATACCTCAGTTTGGTTTGTGGTCATTGTGAGCACATTGACAGAGATCCAAATGCAGGTATGACGTAGGCATTCAGGGTCACCAGAATGGTTTTTCATTTGTAGAGTCTTAGCTACCACTTGTTGTATGTGTTAATAATGAAATTCTTGTGACCCCTAGAAGTGACCATACTCCCAAGTTCTATTTCGGCATCCTGCAATTCAAGCCCAGTCTTCCTTAATATGATTTTCACCATCATGTCTCATCACCATTAGCTTGACATGTGATGTTGAAGATGTCTCCTTATATCAGCCCTGGAGGTAAGGCAACTCAATTTGAGCTGAGGTGCATCTCTCACTATGCTCTCTGTGTATTGTTTAACATGTACAAATTGATGACAGTTGTGCCATGTGTGGTTTTATAGTGGAGATGTTTAATGAGGTGGGTAAACAGGACACGCACTTGCCAGTGAGCCATGTGTCTGGTATGCAAGTACAGCATCCCACCTACACATATCATTCTACCAGTAATGTTGGGGTCATATCTTGCAAGTCAGGATGTATAATTTTCTATCAGCTGTCACCATGCCATTTACAGTAACACATACTGGGCACCTACCAATGTTCCTTCCCAGCATAATGTTAAATGGCTTCTGTTTCCTTTGGTATTTTCATTCTGGTGCATGGAGTTGCATTTGTTTGGCTGCAGCATTCACTAAAATAGTATCATATGCATTGGCTAGATATGCATTCTGCATTTCATCATTTTTTAAATATTTATGACCTACGTTTTTTTTTAATTGCAAATGGCCACCAAAACCTCTTGCAAATGTCAGAATGTCTTTTCATTTGTGCAGATTGCTTTGGAAGCTAGCCCATTGTGTTTCTTTCACTATCTGTTCATCCTGGTTTATGCATTTGTTTTCTCAAGAACCCTAGCTTAGATTAGCTGGCTCAGTGATACAGCTCTGTGGAATGCAGAAGTGTGATATTCCACAGTAGTGCATCACATTTGAGTTAATCCAAATATCCTTTTTTTTTCTTTTAGAGATCACGCTGTTCATACAATCATATATTTTATCTTTGTGAAGTAGAACTACTGATGTAGATTATTGCAAACTGTGCTTTTAACTTCTTCCCCAAAATTACTCCAGAGTGAAGGGTGTATTTTGCTATACCTTTTTCATGATTTAAACCACCATTATTTCCATATACATATAAAAGTGTGATATATTTTCTTTACTGTGCTGAGATTTTCATTACTATGTTTAATTAGGATGTCAGTTATCAAACCAGTTAAACAAGTTATATCTGCAGTTGCCTTCTTAGAACACAAAAATGAGTCACTTTATTTTAGAACTGAATCTTCAAAAACAGAATATATATTCAGCTAACTAAAAGTTATTATCTCACCCTTACTACATTAGAATCCCCAAAAACTTGGAGAAATTAAACCACCAGGAACAACATGACTTCTTAAGTTCACTCCATTTATCATTTTTACAGTACAAGTGAGCAGATAAAGTATATTTTATGTTTACAGGATTTTTCTCCATTTATGTTTATTCATAGACTACTATTCTCCAAAGACTTTATTACTAAAACATTCTACATCTCTGGTAACCTATCAATTAACCTGAGTCACAGAGAAATTAATTTTTTTAAATATTTTTCTTATCCTAATCCTAAAATTCTGCTAGCATATATATTCCATTTGCATTCTATTTATATATGTCATATAACATCAACTACACTTTACCCTATACGGTAAAGAACTACACAGTATCATGATAAATTTGTATTATTTTAATGCGTTATAAGATGTCATTTCAACCTAGTGTTAGATTGTATTCTTCTCTTAAAACTGCCACCCAGACCTCCCTAAGGTAAATTTCTTTTGAGCCTTTCAACTACACTTGAAAGCTTGGAATTTCCTTCATCCTTCACAGTCTGACAGTATATTTTATACTGCTGAGTAAGATATATATTTTTACTCGTTAGAGTTTATGACATCAGAATACCATACAACCATATACTGACCATCTTAAATCTGAAAGATGTGCTAGAACATAATATTAAATTAATTTTATGCTACAATCTTCACATGCAAAAGCAGTCTCAACCACAGAGAAGGAGTCTTTTGCTCAAGTCCCTGGTCACAGGACAGCATTTCTTTCTTAGGTTCAGATATGGAACCAGACATAAGTTTCCAAGATACAATACCTAATGATATGGTTCCTCATTCTGAAAACTGTCTGGGTTCTTCCATTCTGATGCAACATATGAGCAAATTACCCTGGTAGGTTGATGTATTCACAGTTTAAAGGAAAATCCTAGCCACAGCAATATGGAATGTTCTACTGGAAAGAAATCTGAGTCAGAATACAGAACTACTATCTTATAACTGTTGCACATAATTGTAGTCAAATACTGGCATAGTTTACAGACTTATGGGCAGTAATGCATTATATCAATAGTGTTATTCTATCCTGACCTGAGATGAATTTTGTTCAAAACTTTCTTTCCGTTGTGAGAGAGGACTAGTATCCTTCATACTAGAACAGCAAACATTTTTCATAATTATAAGCAATTGTTTTGAGTTTCGTTAACATTGACACAAAGTAAAGGGCACCTCACTGTATATGTTGCTAGTGATCAGAGGAGAAGCTCTCCGCCAACTTTGCTTTAATAACCGCAGTAGTAACAAGTTTTAATAATAGCTTTTACACCACAGCAGCTTTTATTTTCTGGTGACATTCTCCTCTGAGAGGCCTGTAGCCACAGTAGTTATCTATTATTAAAAAAGAAGGGCTTAGAATATTCTTCGGTGCCCTTCACCTATAGAATTCCCTTTGCTTCCCAAGATTCATCATGCAAAGCGAAGCACTCAACTTACACTTCAGGGCATCGTCATAGAAGAACTGAAGCATCCCATACTTGTTTATGTGGAAGCACCTTTAAAAAGCAGTGCTAGATTGAACACAGCTGCATACCACCCCAACCCTGGTACTTACATGTCTAAATGGACTTCAGGGCATACTTCAAAAGCCCTCTTTAATCTACTTTTCTTACCAATTCATATAAATTGTAAGGTTAACTTAGAGATTTTAGAGTACCTATTTCTAGTTATAATGGGACCATGCTAGAAGACATAGAGCAACACTAATGCAACAAGCATTTTGATAGGTGCTGTGCCTGTGCTTAAAAAAACACAGTCTCCTCTGGCTATGCACCCATGTATACCATTTCTCCCAGATCTTGCTTATGTTTATGTCTGTCGAGTTATCCTTCCATATCACTGTTGCAGTATTCCCTGCTAAGGGTAGCCAAGCATCCAGTCAGTACACGAAAGCCTTAGGATTTTATAGACATTGTACATCGTGCATATGCTCCCTGCTCAAGGCATAGGGCACAAAGGTGAGGTATGACTATACATACCTCAGAACATCTTTGCCCCTAGCCAGAATACCATCATTGATTATCGATCTGAACATTCCTTCTTCTGTGCTGGTCACCGAGCTGCAGCCAGAACACCATCATTGATCATCAGTCTGAACATTCCTTCTTCTGTGCTGGTCACCAAGCTGCAGCCAGAACACCATCATTGATCATCGATCTGAACATTCCTTCTTCTGTGCTGGTCAGCAAGCTGCAGCCAGAACACCATCATTGATCATCGATCTGAACATTCCTTCCTCTGTGCTGGTCACCGAGCTGCAGCCAGAACACCATCATTGATCATCAGTCTGAACACTCGTTCTTCTGTGCTGATCACCGAGCTGCAGCCAGAACACCATCATTGATCATCGATCTGAACACTCGTTCTTCTGTGCTGGTTACTGAGCTGCAGCCAAAACACCATCATTGATCATCAGTCTGAACATTCCTTCTTCTGTGCTGGTCACCAAGCTGCAGCCAGAACACCATCATTGATCATCGATCTGAACATTCCTTCTTCTGTGCTTGTCACCAAGCTGCAGCCAGAACACCATCATTGATCATCGATCTGAACATTCCTTCTGTGCTGGTCACCAAGCTGCAGCCAGAACACCATCACTGATCATCGATCTGAACATTCCTTCTTCTGTGCTGGTCACCAAGCTGCAGCCAGAACACCATCATTGATCATCAGTCTGAACATTCCTTCTTCTGTGCTGGTCACCAAGCTGCAGCCAGAAGACTATCATTGATCATCGATCTGAACATTCCTTCTTCTGTGCTGGTCACCAAGCTGCAGCCAGTACACCGTCATTGATCTGAACATTCCTTCTTCTGTGCTGGTCACCAAGCTGCAGCCAGAACACCATCATTGATCATCAGTCTGAACACTTGTTCTTCTGTGCTGGTTACTGAGCTGTGTTTCAGATAAGAAGAAACCCCAACGAGGCACTTATCTTTTTCTCTTTTAATTTTTGTAAGTTTACATGTCATCCAGAAAGGGAAAATGTCAGTGTGGTAGGCAGATTCCACATAAAGATCATGATGAGCATGTCTTTTCTGTTTGGGTGTTTCTCATGACCATAAAACATGTTTTGTCTGCCAAGCATTTTTCTCTAAGACCCTACATAGTTGTCTCTTCTCTGTGTCCATTTACCTGGAGAACCAACATCTTACGTTGCTTGCACAGGGTGTTATGGCCGAATCTTCCCATCCTGAAATATAGCCACCTGCCACGAAAAAGGGCAAGAAACTCAGGTCTGATTCAGCTACTGTCTTGCCTCCCCCAAATGTCTCTTTTGAGGCTGGTAAAAGCCCAGAGGATTACACAGTTGTTGTGTTGGATTCCTCTACCATGACCCTGTTGAAGGTTGGCATGGATCTGACTTTTTTGCACGTCCTTGGAAGCAAACATTCACTCTGGATGTCGAGGAGGGAACTTCAGCTGATTATTTCAGAGGGGCCAAGGGGATACCACAGGTACTTGTTCAGGAGGAGCTACACTGATTGAGTGCAGGCAGGGGTCTGAACTTCCTACGGTATTTAGGGCAGACATCCCTCAAAAATGAAAAACAAAAAGACAAGAATGTTTCCCTTGCTGCTAAAGATCCCCAGCGTGAATGGCAGTATTTTATCCAGGGATTCATTGATGTTCTTAAAGCCTCCCCAAGGAGTTTCTTTACCTGCTCCCCCTTGTTCATCTACCCCATTCAAGAGGCCCAAAAAGCAGGAATCCTCTGAAGAGGATTTGGGTTTTGGGGAAGAATCTTTGGCATATTCCTCTCAGATCTCTTCTCCCTTGGATTATGGCTCTGAGGAGGAAGATCCTATTAGCCTAGATTCTCCCTTGGAAGAACTGTCCTTTGGGGATGCTATTTCTTGCATGATGGAATTTTTTAAATGGGACAGTTCTAGGGTTGCCACCTCTCCGTTTTTTTTCCGAACTATCCGGAAATCAAATTGATTCTCCGGTAGTCCGGAAAACACTCTACAAACTCCAGTATTCTGTTTCAAAATGGAAACAGATCATTGGAGTTTGTAAATTCAGCTGATTTATTATGCTTTCTTACAGAAAAGCATAGTAAATCGGCTAAAAGTAAGCATTGGGAATGGAAAAAAGGGGCATTCCCCATCAACTGATGTCATAGTGACATCACAAAATGGGCGGAATGTGGGCAGGAGTGGGGTTGGAATGCACGGAGTTATGGATGAAGCAGAGGGCATGGCCTTGCTCCAGTTTTAGCCACAAGGAAAGGTGACAACCCTAGACAGTTTTCAGGTTACTGACATTCAAAAGCGGTATTATGAGCTCCTCCAGATGGAGTCCCTCAAGTCCTCTGCTGTACCTCCAGTCTTGGCTGCCTTTCTAGAAGTCTTTTAAGCAGCTTACTTGGCCCTGGATTCTCAACCTCCAGTCACTAAGAAACCTGATAGATTTTATAAGGTGTCTGATGAGTGTAAGTTCCTATACAAATGCGCTTCTGCTTACCCTTCTGTAGTGTCTGGCTCTTCTGACAAACCCTCTAAACTTTTGCCATCTACTAAACTACTTCCTTCGGACAAGGACTTTAGAGCTATGGAACAGCTAGGCAAAAAGGTATATACTACTGCCACCTTGGCTCCTTGGGCTATTAATTACCATAACCCTATGACAAGGTATGTTTTAGCCCTTCTTTCTCAGTCTTCCCAGGCAATCTCCAACCTTCCTGATTATGAAGGGAGGGCTTCAGCCCTCTCTCTGTACTGGACTCTACTTCTCAGGTAGTTTGCACTCTATTAAATGTAGCTGTGAGGCAGCTGATGCCTCCTCTAGTACTGCTGCCTTTGGTTCTCTTTTGAGATGTTACATTTTGCTTCGACTCCAGCCTTTGACTGACTGTATTAAGCCTAAAGTTTTGGATGCTCCTCTTGATAATAAGAACCTGTTTGGTTCTGTTTATGCTGAGCCTTTTACGTCCCTTCAAGATAAAGGTAAGGCCTTGCAGAAATTGAAACATATTTTTGTGTCTCCTATCCAAGTTCCAGAGGCATTATCCATGCAAATCTGCCTTTGTTCACAGACAACCTCACCCTCTTCCCCTAGGTAAGAAGGGTTCTAGGCAGGTTCCTCCTGCTAAGTCTCCTCAGACTCCTGCTGCTCAGAAGCTGCCTTTTCAAGGCAGGCTAGGTTCTATCTGACAGTTTGTTTCCCCTTTTCTTGAGTCAGGTTCCCTTATCCCTTCATCTTTCTTTGTCCCTTCCCAATTGGTTAAGGGTCACCCAAGACTCTTTGGTTATGTCCATCAGTGTTACTTCATGGTATGGAAATCCCTTCCTCTTTTTCTGGGAATCCCTTAACCTCCTTAGGAACAACTTCTTTTCTTCCCAGAACTGCTTCAGGGAATTTTGTCATGAGGCACCATTCAAGCTTTGCATGATTCCCAGGTAGAGAAGGGATTTTATTCCAGAATGTTTCTGGTTCCCAGGAAGGAAGGCACACGAAAACCCATTTTGGACCTTTCCCAGCTCAACATATTTCTGAAGGTCACTTCCTTTGGGATGCTGTCTTTTCAAATCATTTCTTCTTCTTCTTCTTCTTCCTCCTACTCCTTTCTTGGTCTCCCTGGATCTCAAGAATGCTTATCTTCACATCCCAATTCATCCCCTTTTCAGGAAGTTTTTATGTTTCTCTGTTTCTTCTTTACATTTTCAGTTTACTGCTTTGTCCTTTGGCCTTTCTACTGGCCTAAGGGTATTCAACAAATGTATCTATTCTGTGACTGCATTTTGCAGAATGAGGCGGGTTCAAATCTTTCCTTACCTAGATGGCCTGCTCATTCAAACTTCCTCCCCAAGATCTTGCTTCAGCACCTCCAGTATACTATTTGTCTTTTACAAAGCCTGGGGTTTACAATAAACTTTCAGAAGTCAGTCCTGATTCCTTCTCAGGATCATGTGTTTCTCAGTTGCAAGATCCATACCATTCCCATTATGGCATCCCTGTCTCCTCCCAAGGCTCTTTTTCTTATAACCCTTTTTCATCCCTTTTTCCTCTTGCTTTATTTACAGCCATGGAATTTATCAGGGTTCTAGGATTCATGGCTTCCACTATTCCTATGCTACCCATAGCCAGGCTTCATATGAGAAAACTACAGTGTTTTCTAAAGTCAGTATTGCTCCAACATTGCCATCCACAAGATTTTCTGGTCTCTTTTCATCCATGCCCGAAGCTCTGGCTTCAGTGGCGGATTCATCAGCTATCCCTCAACCCAGGACATCCTTTTCAACTCCCAGCCTCTCTCAGGAACTTTTCTCAGATGCCTCAAACAAGGGATGGAGATACTCATTCAGTTCCCTCAAGGTCCAGGGTCTCTGGCCTCCATATCAGAGGTCAGACCATATTAATGTAAAGGAGATGAGTGCACTCAGTTTTGCCCTTCAGACCTTTCACTACCTCTTTCTTCCAGGGCCCTCAAAATCTTCACAGACAATGCCACAGTGATGTGCCATATAATCAAGCAAAAGGTGACATGGTACTACCTTCTTTGCAGGGTGACTCTTCATGTATAGGATCTAGCTGTCTAGTATCAAATGAGTTTTCAGGTTGTATGCATTATTTCATAGCAAAATATAGTGGCAGACTCTTTGAGCAGGTCCAGTACACAGGCCCACAAATGGATACTTCACAGAAATGTGTTTCTGGACGTTGTCCATTGATAGGATACTCCACAGTTCGATCTTTTTGCCACCCCTTTAAACAGACTACTTCCTCCTTTTTGCACCAGAGTCCCAAGCCCTCTGGCTTGGAAGGTGGAAGCCCTCTCTATTTCTTGGAAAGGGATGTTAGTGTACACCTTCCTTCTCGTTCCTCTGATTCCAAGGGTCCTGCTCAAGATAGTGCAGGACTCCCCCAAAATCTTGTTGGTGACTCCCTTCTGGCCCAGAAACCATTGGTTCCCCCTTCTTCTTCACCTAGCCAGTATCAATCTCCACAAATTACCTCACAGGGTAGACTTACTCATACAAAACAAGGAGTCATTGATCCATCTTAACCTGTCCACTCTTCAACTGACATTGTGGGTGATAGGGTCTTGATCCTTTTAGGCACATTTTTTTCTGAGGATGTGCTTAGGGTTCTGCAGAAGGCCAGGAAACCCACTACTAGGAAATCATATGTGTCCAAATGAAAGAGTTTTTCTGTCTGGTGTCTTGCTCATAACCAGGATCCATTTTCTGTAGGGATCCCTCTGGTTCTCTCTTATTTGTGTGAATTGCTCCATGCTGAGTTAGCATATTCTTCTGTTAAAGCTCACCTCTCAGCTATTTCTGCTTGTCTGCCATTCATTCCTCCTCTTGCCTCTAGGTTTTGAGGTTAAACAATTTCTTAAAGGCAGCCTTCACATCAGGCCTCCTAGAAAGCCTTTTCTATCTTCCTGAGACCTAAGTTTTGTACTTGAAATATTGACTCAGGCTCCTTTTGAGCCCTCAGCTTCAGCTTCCTTGCAGCACTGTACATGGAAGACTGTTCTTCTTTTGGCCGTTACTTCAGCTAAAAGAGTCTGTGAACTCCAGGATATTATAGCTGCTCATCCTTTTTTTTGTTTTTCTCATAGTGACAGGATGTCTCTTCTTTCTAATCCTTCTTTTCTGCCCAAGGTGGTTAACAAATTGTCTGTTAATCAGTCTATTCATTTGCCATCCTTTTTCCTTCTCCACTGTCTGCTTGTGAGAAAGTTCTTTGCACCTTGCATTTGCATTGACAGGTCAGATATTATTTGGATAAGACTATGGCCATTCACAAAACTGAGCAACTTTTTTATTTTTTTTTTTATCCCAGATGTTTGGGTCTGGCTGCTTCTAAGCAAACCATAGCCTCTTGGATCTTTAAGGCCATTTCTTTTTGTTACTCTTTTCATGGAGAATATCTTTCTGCCTCTGTAAAGGCTCATTCTACCAGGGCTGTTGCTTCCTATGGTGCTTTTATTCAAAGAATTGGATACCAATTCCATCACTGAGGCTGCTACTTGGACCTATGTTCATACTTTCACTAACCATTATAAATTGGATGTTGTTTCTAGAACAAGAGCTGGCTTTAACAGAGCTATCCTGCATGGATTTCTTGAGGGCTTCTCTGTGCCTTCCTCCTCCCAACTTTCCTGTTGACCTTTTGTACTCTCCCTTTTATAAAGAATACCATAGCAGTGATATGGAACGACATAGTACAGTTTTATAAAATCTTACCCTAACAGTAGATGTCCTTTTCATCACTGTTTTAGTACTTGTGCCTCCCTTCTGCCCATTCTGCTCTGCTGTTTTCCTTCTATCTTCCAGGCCAGGAATTCCTTTCCTTTTTCTTCTTCTGGGTGCACATGTTCCTCCTAATTCCTAGGACTGTTATTCCACCTAGGGCTATTCAGTTCTGAGGTGTGTATATCCATACATTACCTATATGCATGATGTAATCCTAAGGTTTTGGTATACTGGCCAGACGTTGGGCTACCCTTGGCAGTGAATCCCCACTATAAAGAATACTGTAACAGTAAAGAGAAGGACATCTACTGTTATGGTAAGATTTTGCACAACTGTACTTTCTTGATATTGGGATGTAGCAAGATCCCTAAATACCTAGATGTATCGTCCAACTATTTTAATTGAAGATGGGCATCTCATTCATTTAAAGGTTGGGTGGCTGGATTTGGCACTAAGAACTCTGTTTTTTTGCATGCTGGATACCAAAATTGACCATTAAGTAAAGTCTTATAATTTATCAGCTATGGGGTCAGTGGAGAATATAATTCAGTTATCAGTGGGGGAAAGGGCACTGATCTGCACACCATGTAATTCTCACCCCTTCACGTTATGCCCTATGACAAAGCAAAAAAAAAAAAAAAAAAAAACAAAACTGGTAAACATCCAGTGTAGCGTTCCAAATAAAAAAGTCCAAGAATAAAAACTGAAAGGAACTCACAAGGTGATGTAAAACTAAGTTCAATAGCAAAGCTTTTGAGAAAAAAACTCTTCTCCGGTGCTTAAAACCATACTAAAATACATTTTCATATATACACCACATGAACAAATTCAAACCAGTAGAAGTGCAGCAGCAATAAAATCATTAAAATAAACAGTTAAGTGCTTGTTTCAAGGAAAAAGAGCCCTTCTGTTAAGAACAGGTTTTAAACTCACAGTATCATTCAACCCAGAGGACACATCTACTGTACTTGAAGGTAATTAATCCATCTATACTCAACATTCTCAGTATTCAACACAATATCCGCTCCTCTAATACTTCTTTCAATGGTTTTAGAACCCGAAATGTAAAACTATGCATTTTTCTCTGAGCTTATGATATGTTTAGCTAAGGGATTACTCTCCACCTTCCTATGTATGTCAGACAAGTGTTGAGCTATTCTTTCTTTTAACATCCTGTTGGTTTTTCCAACATAAAATGAAGTGCTTTTTTCACAGGTGGCTAAGTAAACCGCATTCTTGGTCTTACAAGCGGCAAACATGAAAATAAAATGTCTTACTTGTATTCAGATGTACAAAAACATTGTTGTTATTTATATAGCAACAACACTGGCAATCATAATAGCAAGGCACAATATTTTTAGTTTCTGTTATAGCATTCTTAGAACATATTTGTAGGACTTTATAACAAAGTTGTTGTTTCAGATTGTACAAAGAAGGAATGCCAAGGAGAAGCGGTCCAAAAGTTGAAAAGTTTTATTCACAAAATAAATGAACGCTGTTACAAAATCATGCGTTTTCGTCCTCCATGGACTTCATCAGATGCAGTGTGCTTAAAAACTGTTGATTTTTATATATGCATGTCTTTACCCCAACCAATCATGAATTCCATTTAATTAAATAGTTAATAAATTAATTAATTAAATTAAAAACTCATGTATTTAGATAGTGTAATTCATGAAACTTATTAATTTAAATTATTATATTGTCTTAAAATACTAAAATGTAAAAGTACTCTGCTATTTCAAGTTTATTCAGGTTATTTGTTACATGAAAGGAACTTCATTGTGAATACATTAAATTTTAAAAAACAGATATAATGCCACCTAGTGGCAATATGGATAGCTATTATTCCTTACTTGCTTTCAATTTTAGAAATGGCTGAATCGAAATATATTCGTTCAATCCTGGATCTTTATTTGCTTCAAGAAATAATTGCCACCATAACTCACTATAACCAATACATTCTTCCCAGGGCCCACCCCTCAATTCTTTTTTAATTTGTTCCAGGACAAAGAATCTAAACTTGTGTTCCTCACATATTGTGGTGTGCCTATAAAGTGCATTCGTCCCCTTACACTTTTTTATGTCGTACATATGTTCATATATACGTCTCCTCATTGTTCTTTCCGTTTTCCGACGTAAAATGATGTGCATGTAATGCACATAGCTAGGTACACCAATCCCCTGGACTCACAATTAAAGTAACCTTTGCCATTTATCCAGAGCTGTCTACTTACTAAAAAAACACTCTCTTTGTTTATAATATATTCACATTGGTTGCAGGAACCACATTTAAATGTACCTGTCCTGCCCGAATTTGATCTATCACCTACTTTGCTTGTTTTGTTGTTCCCTTTTTCCAAAATGTGTTTAATATTTTCTGGATTTCTGAACACAACTCTGGGGGGTATCCCTGAAAGTCCTTTTAAATCTGTCAATAAATTAAATTTCTCCCATTCCTTTTGAAACACCTCTTTTACCTTTATATTTAAAGCATTATATTCCAACACTAGGGCTTGTTGGTAATTTGTCCCATTTTGTTTGGTGTTATTTTGTTCTGTTTCTTTTTCCCCTTTTATCGGTTTAAATCTTCCTTTCCTACCTACCAGGACCTCTTCTTTTATTTTGTCGACAAAATCTTTGGGGTAACCCCTTTCCAGAAACATACCGCTTAAAAACTCACATTCTATTTCAAAATCAGAGTCCAAGCTGGACATTCTTGAACCCCTAACCAGTTGCCCCTTCACCAAATTTTTCTTACACGAAATAGGGTGCCCACTGTCAAAGTGCAAAAAAGAATTAACATAGGACTTCTTCCTATGTACCCTGGTTTCAAAAGATGTTTCTCTTTTCATAATTTCCACATCTAAATATGAAATCTTCTCATAAGATGAGGTGTAGGTAAATTTAAGGAAGTCGGTAGTTTGCCCTATATATGTAATGAATTCCTCAAGTTTTTCATTACTTCCCTTCCAAAAAATTATAATATCATCTAAAAACCTCTTGTACAAAGTACAGTAACTAATGTACTCGGATTTAAAAATATATCTTTCCTCCCAGTTTGCAAGAACCAAGTTTGCGAAAGTAGGGGCGCAAACTGCGCCCATCGCTACCCCTTGAATCTGTTGAAAGTATTCCCCTTTATGTAACAAAAAATTATTCCTTAATATTATGTCCATTAAGCTAGTGCTTACTATCTTGTCATCATGTGTAAGTTTGCCGTCCCCATATACTTCCTCTTCAAACATCAACATTCCTTCTTCATAGGGAATTGACCCAAAAAGATCCACAACATCAATCGTCACAAAGGTTATCTCCCTATCAAAAACCCCTGGGACTAAACTTCTCAAAAGATCCCATGAATCCTTAAGTATGTTTTCTTTGTTTGTCCAAATGTGCTTAACCTTCACATCTACAAACCTGGCAAGTGGTGTGGTTTTTGAGCCACTTGCCGATACAATGGGTCTAAGGGGTGGGTTTGATTCATCTTTATGTATTTTCGGTATACCGAATATAATGGGGATCCTTGGTTTCTCTTTTTTCAAAAATGTGAGTGTTTTAGGGTCTATAATTTGTGTGGCATTATATCTGTTTTTTAAAATTTAATGTATTCACAATGAAGTTCCTTTCATGTAACAAATAACCTGAATAAACTTGAAATAGCAGAGTACTTTTACATTTTAGTATTTTAAGACAATATAATAATTTAAATTAATAAGTTTCATGAATTACACTATCTAAATACATGAGTTTTTAATTTAATTAATTAATTTATTAACTATTTAATTAAATGGAATTCATGATTGGTTGGGGTAAAGACATGCATATACAAAAATCAACAGTTTTTAAGCACACTGCATCTGATGAAGTCCATGGAGGACGAAAACGCATGATTTTGTAACAGCGTTCATTTATTTTGTGAATAAAACTTTTCAACTTTTGGACCGCTTCTCCTTGGCATTCCTTCTTTGTACAGTTTTGGTTTTTGGAGGAGGTTACCGCTTTTTCCTTGTTTTGTTGTTTCAGATTCCTACATTTCCTAAACGTAAAACTAGGTGACGAACCTACAATTTCTTTAACCACATCAGATGTACACAATATAGACCAATTTGCCTTATAAGTTGTTTAACCCCATTGGTATGTGCATTATATTGCCTAATATATCTACACTTATTTCTGGAAGTACTATCCATAATATTATTTACAGTCCCATTATTTGGATTTTCGTCTATGTCTGAGAAATATGGTCTAGTGAGGCCATCTCTTTCACTCAACACTTCTTTTTATTTTCCTCTAACAGTTTAATATTATAGACCCTATTTTTAAACTCTGTGACCATCTCATCTAGCTGTTTGATACAGTTAGATGTATTTGTATTTAGCTAACTGATTCTAAGGAGCTGACTGCGCACAATGCTGTTGTATATATGGGGGGTGCATACTAGTGTTGTGCAAATATCTAGCAGTTTGAACTTCTTTTTCTACAGATTGTAATACCTACTGTATTACTTTTAATATTTACATTAGCACCAAAAGGTTTATATCTGATTTTGAATAACTAGATTTAAACTTCAAGAAGGTAGTAGTAGATTCAATATATGTAAAAAAGATTCTAAAGTTTCAATACAGCCCTGCCATACTAAAAACACATCATCCACAAAGCACTTAAAAACATTGTTTCTAACAAAAGCACTAGTGTCAGAGAATATATTTATGAAGCCCATGCCCACGTTTACCTTACTTCTTTGGAATACCAAAGCCACACAAGAACAGAGAAGACCCACCTTATAGACCGGTGGTAGCAAGTGGTGGTTCTCTTACTGAAATCACAGCCATTTACCGTGATTACTTGCTGAAACCTTTAGCATAAAAGCATAAGTCATACATAAGAGATTCAATGGATTTTTTGAGGAAAATAAAAAACATTACAGTGGATGCTGACAGTATTTTATTAACTATTGATGTGGAATCCTTGTACACAGTGCTGCCTCACAATTACTGTATAACAGCAGCTATGGAGTCTTTTAAGAAACATAATCAAGGTACACAGGCACAACTGCAAAAGTTACCCAAGCTCATTAATCTTGTACTGGACTTCAGTTTCTTTACTTTGAATGGCAAACACTACAAACAAAAAACTGGTATAGCAATGGGGACTGACATGGCTCCCAGCATAGCTAACATAGCCCTGGGCAAGTGGGAGGAAAACTTTGTGTTAAACAACACAGACTACATGCAATATCACATGCTATTTATGTTTTATTAATGACATCTTTATTGTGTGAGAAGGTGACACCTTGCAGCTTGGAGATATTATCACTTACCTCAGTCAAACCTTCCTGAAGTTTGTCTCTTCCCATAGCTATACTTCAACCACTTTCTTAGATATGCAGATTTCCAAGGACACCAATAATAACAGAATCACCACTGATCTATTCAGAAAATCAACGAGGGTTAACTTATTACTCCACAGTAAAAGCCTACATCCTACAAAAAACAGGTATAATGTAGTGAAGTCCTAGGGCTATAGATTAGCTAGAATTACCACAGAAATGGAGCCATTTTTCAGAAACCTGAACAATTTAGACAACTTAGAGAATGATTTTCTAGTGAGAGGCTGTGAAAGTCAGATATCAAAAAACATCTTAGAACCCATTATAAAACTCAAAAGGACTGAATCACCTTCACTCAACCTCTCCAGTAGGAGAATGTTAAGAAATTCCACGGAGAATAACAAATGCAAAAATAATTGCATCCTGACATACACTTTAGATTATCACAGTATCAAAAATGTTAGTGAAGAAAACTGGGCCATTGTCACAGGAAACCCTTTTCTGATTAAGATCTTGGGTGAAGCCCCATCCTTTGTTTATAGGAAGGCCAGGAACATTAGACGTTTTGTTGAATTTAAACCTAGACCATATAAGAGAAACACTAAAAGATTTGACGTTATTTGTACATTTTGTATATTTTTACAGCACGGTAATAGCTTTATTGCCCTTATTTAAAGAAAATCATTAAGACCAGTGCAGGGGTTGACTGAAACACTACAAAAGTAATTCCCAGGGCACAGTGCAATGAATGTGATACATTCTATGTGGGCAAGACTGTAAATAAACTTAAGCGTAGGATTTCATGTTATCTGTCAGAAATCCACTCTGGATGTAAAAATAATGCACTAGCCAAACACCATTATCTTCATAAAAGACACACAGGGTTTTAAATCCAGATCCTGGATCACATAGACATGGGTGATCCTGAAGGAGACATCTTGAATATTCTGGAAAAATATGAACTTATGTGGTAATTAAAACTGAACTCTTTTAGGAAGCCTGGACTAAAGTACTACTGTTCAGTTAAAAGTGTCCTGGGACTTAGAAAATTGCCACATTGTTTACATGACTAATTTTATTTTATTTTAGTTTATTCTACCAGCTGGTTTTAAATACTGTGTTAAATCACTTTTAAGTGTATATTTTGTTTCCATCATCATACATTTTTCTTATTATTTTTTCTTTTTCTTGTTCTTGTTTATCCACTTTATTCAAAATGATGTGTAATAACAATACTTACTAATTCTACAATAATATTTTTGTAGATAGTTTTTAGGGTACTTGTACACAGACCTGAAGAAGTCTAGAAGGACAAAAGCAATCTTTGTTAACAATAGGTTATAAAAATAGAATATGATTTTTACAATTGATTTTTTACATGCAAAGTGTATATGTATGTATTTATATATACATTTTTCGTTGCCAAATGGACTAAGGTTGATATATTTCCAGCCATGTAGTATATTGTCTTGCATAAAATCACAGACTTAATAATCTGGTTAAATAAGAGGTACCACATCATTATAATTTTTTTTTAAAGTACATAAGGGTTATATTATTATGACAGCTACTAAGTAGGGCAGGACCAGCTCGAATGCCACACTGATGGGGGAAGGGATGTGAATTTAACATGTATACCAATAACACTTTGTTTTACAGCACAATAAACCACTCCCTTGCCTGATAAAAAGTATATATATATATATATATATATATATATATATATATATATATATATATATATCTTTAGAAAGCTTGTGAGGAAATTATTGCAATGTTAATTTTGTTTTACTTGGATCGCTTGTCTGTGTACTTAGTAAAGGACTTTTGACTGGAAACAGACTGCCTGCCTTGCCTGGATTACTTTCAAATACTTAGTAATTCTGTACAATATTTTATATTTTATGTATATATATATATATATATATATATATATATATATATATATATATATATATATATATATATATTTTTTTTTTTTTTCTTTACTTAAGATGAGTTTAAGTTCGCAACTTCTACTACTATTGTCTGATCTGATTAATATACTGTGATTAACTAGAGATATATGGACTGAAAATCTTTCACACAGAGAAGTTTCTTCTGTTGTTTTGTTTCTGCACCCACTATACTTGTTTAGTAGGTTGCTTGAGACTTCGAGGAAACCACGGAGATTACTTCAGACAAGGTTTCAAGGTTTTTTCCCAAAAAATGGATATGAATTGTGTCACACACCCAGAGCCCAAAACAACTGGTCTCATTGGGGGCTTAGCTAGATCTTTATGGATCTTAGGAAGACCATAAATGACCGGTATAACATGTTGCATCACTTCCATATACATATACGCATCCAAAGTAATAGTGTGTCTAAGTTGCATATTATAAAAATGTGACTTGGAAGCAAAAATCAGCTGTTGAACAAAACTTGTATCTACCACTTTAAAAGTACTATTTTCACTTAACAACAGCATCATTTTATCATTACATAACATTTTATCCATTACCACTATAGCCCCACCTTTATCTGCTTGTTTAATAATAATTTATTTTTTCATTCAGTTCTTTCAAAGCTAGATTCACATTTTTACTTAAATTAAAAATGTATGTTGGTTATTTGTATTAAACATTTCATGCAATTATTTTTCATACATTGTTTGAAAAGCACTCAGGAGGGGTATGCTACTAGGTATAAACAAACTTTTGTTTTTGTACTTAGATGTGTCCACAGCAGTAACGTTGTTTTTAAAAAGAACTTTTAAGTTAAGATCTCTAACAAACATTCCTAAATCTGTAAGGGCGTCACTAATATCACCATTACAAGAAGGCACAAAATTCAAACCCCTACATAAAACTTTATATATATCACAAGTCAGAGTAAAACTAGAATGATTCAAAGCACCATTAATACTTTTATACTCAGTATCAACATTCATGCATTCTACCTGGCTGTTGACTTCATTTTGCTGTTTGTTTGACTTCTGGTGTTTGGATAAACAGTCTGGCCTGTTATTTCTTCCTTCTATCCACACTCTGACCAGGTTGTTTCTTCCTTCTGTCTAAACTTCTCCCTGAATTGGATCTTTTTAGAGGGGTATCTCTTTCTGTCAGTTAGACAGTCATTAGAAAAGACACTGTAGTTGGTTCCATTCTATTTGAAGAATTTTCAGATACAGATGGAGTACCAGAGGGACGAGAAACACAGGCCACTTTCTGATTCAGCTTGCTAGGAGGTATGATGGCATCATGGTGAGCATTTAAAACATCTGTTTCCATGGCTCCAGGCAGCCCAAGTACATCAAGACTGTTTAGAGATGTGCCTCCCTCTTTCATCTGTTCATCATCTGTTCTTATCCTTTGATTGGTTGAGCCAGTGGCTGTCTTTTTGAACTCAGTTCTTGGCAGAGAAAATGCAGCCATTTTTAATGTCATTATAGTCTCTAATAAATTTTCTCTTTTTAACAGAAATGACATTACTTTCATATTTAGACAGAGCATCCATCAATCCATATAAATGGATTAGCTGTTGAAAATTCAGCAGAAGAAGTTGTTCTACTTTCAATTAGAATAATGTCAAACATCACCAGCCTCTCAGTTTCAGAGAAATATTCATTTATTAAAATCATGTAGTTTTGTTTAACTTAAGGTTAAGCTCTTGCCACGTCTTTAAAAGTTCTGAATAAGTATTACCATAGGTAGGCATTTTTGTAATCAAGGTTGTTATGAGGAGATAACAGTAGAGAGAATAAATAAAAAGTTCTCTGGCACTATTTTGTTTGACATGCACTGTCAAGGCAAAATTGAACGTGATTTATATACTTTTTTGAAGGATGAGCAGCCTAACATGCCCAGACTATGTGAAATCCCTAAGGTTCATAAGAACAGAAAATCCACCTTCAGACCTGTAGTCGCATCTGATTTCTACAAGACTTAACCAATTTCAGTCTATTTAAATAATTTATTAAACCCAGTAGTACAAGAATCAGAGTTTTATCTGAGAGATTTTTGGCATCTCTTAGAATTATTAAGTGAGAGAGAAAAGGATAGTTTTTTGTCTCTATGGATGTAGTTTCATTGTACACTAGCATCCACCAAAAAAACAGGTATAGATTTTGTTAGAGATTACTTAACAAATTTCACCAAGTTCAATAATAATCTTATAAACACTGTCTGTGTACTACTTGAGGTAGTATTGGACAACAAATTGCAATGGGAGCAAAGGTAACTCCTGTTTTTGCGAATTTGTTAGTGGCATGGTGGCAACAAACTTACTTTAGGGCCCATAAACTTTTTAAGAAAGTAATATTCTAAACAGGTTTATTGATGATTTAATCATTTTTGGATGGGTACAGAAGAAGAATTTCATCAGTTTTTTAAATCTGCCAATGACAGTACTGCTTTCAATAAGCAATATTGATAATGAGATCCATTGCTTGAATATCACTATCTCCTTGGCTGAAGATAGTGAGAAGTTTATGAGTAGGAATTTTAGGAAGGAAACATTTGTAAATAATTATTTGCACATGAAAAGTCAACATCCTTTCCATATGAAGAAAAGAGTTATCAAGGGTCAATTTATTAGGTTAATTAGATTGACTAGTAATGATTAAACTTTTTTAACGGAAGATACATATCTTAAATGGCTTTTTTTTAAGAAAGAGCATGGCATAGAACTCTTATCTAACATTATTCAGGAAGTCAGTTTATTAAGGCACTACAAAGCAAGACCCATTTTAATCAACTACATGGGTGACACTATAAAAAATAAAGTGAAAGCGGCAACTTGTCAACAATTCTCCGAATCTCCAAATCCACATTATAATGGAGTATTCCCACTCCCCATAACTTCTGATATGGTTCTTATTAAGAGCATATTAAAAAACAATTGGAAGATCATCCTTGGCAACAAATATTTGGTAAAGCTTGAAGCAAATAACCTGTTATTCACTTATAAAAGTAATGACAATGTTAAAACTATTTCTAACTCCACAAATTCAGGCATACGAGGTAATCTCCTCATTTACAAATGCAGTAAATGCAAATACTGCAAATTTAGTAGTAATACATCAAGTATATACATTAATGCAGTTGATAGGGCCATTTGGGCTAAGGGTAGATTAGATTGCAGTTTCTGATGTGTGATATATTTAGCCACATGTGAGACATGTTCTAGTTATTATGTTGTAGAAACCATTAGAACATTATCTAAAATAATGTATGAACATCTCATGGCTACTAAAAATAATGATTTAATTAATTTCTTGGCAAAACATGCCTACAAATTGCCAAGATTTTAGAAAATTCCATTTTTTGTAGTAGATGAAGTAAAGTTGGATAATTTTTGGGGTAATTACAGCATATTGCTGGAGTGCCGCAAAGCCAAGTGGCAGATTAGATTAGCTGCTGACAAAGAACAAGGATTGAACAAGTTATTGATATGAAATGTTTTCTATTAGCACACAAATTCTAAACATTAATGTTAGATGTTTGAGATATTTTATTATTTGTTTTTACAAACATATTTTTATATATTATATGGTGTTGATTTTAAGAATTCCGCTAAAAACACAGCTAAAAATTAATCTCAACAAACACTGGCTATGCTCTTGCACTAACCCTGATTAACTCTTTTTCCACCTCCCTACCTTTTCTTCTGCCAAACTTCCTATAATCTATGCCTCTCTGTAACATTGATAGCTCTACCTCTATTACATTTGAGGCTTATGTATTTCACTGTGTGTTGCAAAAAAAAAAAAAAAGTTTTCCACTTTATATGATTGGTGTATTTTCTATGTATTTCACTATTTTCATGTACTACCTCTATTCAATTGCCCTGTTTTTAGCATTAATGATGCTGTACCTATCTTTGTCTTTGTCTATTGTCTATTGTACTTAACTTTCTGGAGCTTTTCTCCCCGGGCCTCTACTGAAAATGGACATATATCCAGCTAGACTAGCCCCGTCAACAAATGTAAAATAAAAAAATAAAATAAATACCTTCAGATAAATTAATATGAAGTGCTTACTGGCTTGTCTTGGTCATGTGATTTAGTGATTTTGATATGAGGGACACATTTTTATTTCTGAAGAATATCTTGCAGTAATAAAGAACAAAAGTGCTAAAACCACATTTAAGCCTCCTCTGTGCTGCCAGCTGTAGTAGAAGTTGTTTAGGATTTAGTTTTTAATAGGTTTTCTGCACCACTGTGTGTTTGTGTTCTTTGCTTATGGTGAAATTGCACAAGGCTTTGTTGGCTGTTGGTTAATTGGAATGGAGCTTTATTAACTGTACTTGAGCTGAGAGAGGTAGATCTTATCAGCACAGATCCATTGAATCAGCATATGTAATTTGCTAAGAATGTCTTCACATTAGAAAATAGTTCTAAGATATTCTATTTTCTGCACTGCAAGCCACATACTTTTATATATATATATATATATATATATATATATATATATATATATATATATATACGTGTGTGTGTGTGTGTGTGTGTGTGTGAGAGAGAGAGAAAATGCATTTCATTATTTTTTAATGTATTTTAATCGTATCAGGTTATAGAGCAGTAAATAAGGGCAGGGCAACTTCCCCCTCTTTGCTTCTGCAGGGATGTGCCACTCAGGGGAGTTTGATACAGTGAATGCATATTGTTGTATGGTTCTACTGTTATGTTGTGTCTCTTTGGAAATCTGGCCCACTGACTTCTAAGATATGCAGCTGAAAATGTTGTTTTCTTTGTATACTGCATTGTTAAAACATCCTGTTGTTCTCATGTTTTACCAAAATATTTAGAACTGTCACTGGTAAAGTCCTTTATCTGCTTTTTTTTTTCACTTGTGAATAACTGAATAAACAAATAAATCTTATGACTGATATCTTTATCCATATTGCTTGTCAGGGTTGTCAGTAACTGTGTATTAACATCAAATGTTTGGTTGTAGTTTTTCTAGAAGTAGTATATAGGTTGTAGTTTTCATTTGTGAATCCAGGATAGCTATATATTTATTTAGTAGCCCCCCCCCCCAAAAAAAAAAATCATGTTCACTGTTTCAAGTATTTCCTGCAGAGGATTGTTGCAGATGAGTTAAAGAATCATCATTTAATGCCACAAATAAACCTCAATCCCTAATCTTGCAAATGGACTCATAATCTTACCTTTTACTTATTTGTCTTATAATATTCAATAATGTAAACAAAATTTACATCTTCTAATTTAATAAGTGCTTATGATCTGTCCATAGCATTATTTTGGCACCATTATATTTCTTTGAGTAATGTCCAGAAAATGTTACAACCATTTGAACATAATTGGTCATAGCTTCATTTAGCTGAAAAAAAATAGTTTTGTGCAGGTTGACAAATCCCTGCGCCTCTACAATCATGCAACCACTCAGAAAAGGAAAAATATTTAAAAAAAATTAAAAAAATAAAAAAGGAAATCACTGCAATAGTTGTAACAGAAACAGTATAGATTTATTTGTGGCAAACTCCAGTCAACAAATTCCCACTTGTGCAGATATGAGTGATGAGTTACAACCTAATCCACTTCTAACCCAGCCACAAGAAGGGAAAGTCATTGTTGTATAACAACTACATTGTAAAGTGAATTAATATAGGGCAGGATTCAATAAACCATACACGGCTTGATGCACTTAGGATTGCACACTAATTCATATTCAGTAAGCGGCCTACACGACGTGCGGAGCTGTGCAAACATGGTAAACACCATGGCATGCTAATTACTTCATAAACAGTTGACTCATACCTCTCAACTGTCCAGGTTATTACAGACCATCCAGATTTTTGCCTCATATTTTTTATCTGTTCCTCATAAAATTTGTGGTTTTCTGGCAAATTATTGAGGATTGCAGTAACTAAATAATTCTAAATAATGACACACATTTGAGTTTCAGACTTCACATCCTTCAGAAAATAGCTCACAATTCAAAACCTGTTATTCTAGCAACTGCCTAGGTTTACAGGAGCAATATTTAAAATCTGTTCCTATTTTTGAGCCTTTGTCCCCCATTGTTTCTGTCTTTGTACATATTTCTTGCACTGAGAGGTTAAGAGGTATGAGCTAAATTGTATGCTAATCAGCAAATTTGTTGGTGGAGCTATTCAACAAGCTATAAAGCAATCATGTACACTTAGTATAGCCTTCTGCCTTTTATTCCCAAACCTACTGGAGTATAGCCAGAGAAACTACACTGGAGGGAAAGGATGTTAGGGGCCGCTGCTGCTCTTCTGCATGTGTATGTGCAATAGGCCCAAGTCTATGCTGCTGCTGCTTATAGACTTTGGGCAAAGAGTCGAAGGGTATCCATGAGCTACATGTAAATAGTAGAGTGTTACAGGGTAGACAGAGGCACAATCCAGGAACTCTGCAACCTCTGTCCTCACCTGAGAGTAAGGGCAAACTGAGGGAAACCAATACCTGTGGAGACCAAGGTATGTGTAGCACTTAGAATGTTAGCTACAGGAACCTTTCAATGGCCCACAGGGAACATGCTGGGGGTCCCAGGCATCAGCATCCAGGTTCCTACACCAGTTCCTGGATGCTATACTACAGCATGCCAATGATGCTCTCTCTCTCTCTCTATATATATATATATATATATATATATATATATATATATATATGTGTGTGTGTGTGTGTGTGTGTGTGTGTGTGTGTGTGTGTGTATTTCCCTCTTACCCCCGAGGACAGAGCTAGAACTATGCAGGAATTCTATTGCATAGCACACTTTACTGAAGTCTTGGGTGCCATAGACTGCACACACATTGAGATCAAAGCACCACTCGGGAAACAGGGAAGAGTCTACATCAACAGAAAGGGATTCCACTCCATTAACTATGAGCTCATTTGTAATGCTAGGGGAATCATCCTGAATTTATGTGCTGGAAACCCTGGCAATTACCACAGCTCCCATATCTGGCAGCTCTACCAGAGATTTTCCAGGGGTGATGTGCCACAAGGCCATTTACTGGGGGATGCAGAGTTTGAACTCGAGCCATGACTGCGGTTGCCCATCAGAATGCACACAGACCCATGGAGGAATGCTATAATGAGGCATATGCTCAAACAAAAAATATCATAGATCATGTGTTTGGGATGTTGAAGTCACAGTTTTTGTGCCTAGATACATCAGGGAGGGGGTTCGGCAGTACGATCCCAGAACTTGTGCTGAAATTATTCAAGTCTGTGCTGTCGTACGCCATATCATCCAGTGAAAACAACTGTAGCAGAAAGACCAAGGGCTAGCAGGAAATGTTCTTCCACCATTGGCAAGGTCACCACAGTTATACACAGGTGAGGAGTCAGAGGGGGACTGCCAGCTGCTGTGGGTGTAGGTTGATGTAGGCATGCACAATATGCCCAGGAAACAAAACACTTTAATTAGAACATGTAGATGATGGTGTTAAAAATTATTCAGAAACTGGAAGCCCTGGAGACTAGTAAGTGTTCAAAGGACAGCAATGACTTACGGTGTAACACTTAAAATGGGTGCACAGTATTGCCTAGAGAAAGGAGGATTTGTGATGCTAGTGGAGTAACAGCCTAGTTTTGTGTACTTGTAGCCATTAAAGCTGAAAAAGAAGTTTTTTAAACTCCTTTATTAAATTATCACTCAAGACATAGACATACATGCATTAAGAGAAAATGAAAGAAACCATGTTAACATTTTTATTCACATGTATTATGCATGCATTATAAGTTCATAGGTAGGTACTAGGCTATTGGCCCTAGGGCCTATACAAGCCTAGCCAAAAAGGTACCCTGGCTTTCGCCACCCAAGAAAATAATTTTCATTTGACCCTGTCGAGCAGAGCCACAGAGGTGATCCCCAAGGTGAATTTCCTATTTCCCATCCAGTCATCAAGATTTTTCTTGAAGAGTGCTAATGAGGACCTTTGCTTGATATAGATAGGTAGTTTGTTCCAGAGTATGGGAAGTCTCTGGGATAGGAATCTATCCCACCAGTATGTTCTGTTTATTGTGGTGACAAGGTTTAGGTCCCTAGAGCATGTAGCTCGGAGGGATTGGGATTTCTTTAAGTGGAGCATGTGCAACAGCTCTGGGTTTGACATAGCTTTGTATGTTAGGCAGAGATCGCCTCTGAGTAGGCGATATGCAACAGAGTAAAGCTGGAGTTTTTTGAGAGGGTCTGCGTAAGGCATCTGTTTGAGGCCTGTAATTTTCTTTGTGAGTTATTTCTGTGGCCTTTCCAGTTGTTGTGGATGTCTTATGAGGTACATACCAAAAGGGGCGTGGTACTCTATAATGGCTCTAATGAGTGACGAGTAGAGGGAAACAATGACCTCTTTTTTCCAGGATGAGAAACCTTTTGGGATGAGGTGTGCCACATAGAAGGATTTCCTGACTACTGTGGTAATGTGATTATCAAAGGAGAGACTACTGTCCACCAGTGTCCCAAGGTCTCTTATCACACTTTCGGTGTTAAGTAGATTACCACCTATGTGGTAGCTCATGGGTACAGAGTTTTTACCAAAGGGGATGACAGTGCACTTTTTGGCATTGAGCTTAAGGCCATGGCTTTGACACCAGGCATCTGTCTCAGTGAGGACCTTTTGTAGGATGTCCACATCATTAGGAGTTTCAATTATGGCTCCTAGTTTGCAGTCATCTGCGAACTTTGTTAGCCAAATTCCTTCTGTGTTAGCCTGTACTTCAGAAAAGTAGATACCAAACAGGTGAGGACCCAGGACTGAACCCTGTGGTACACTTGTCACTGGTCTGAAGTCGGATTTGGAGTCTGCTACTTTCACAGTGTGGGTTCTGTCAGTGAGCCAGTTGGCAACCCATCTTGTGATATAGGGATTTATACCTAGTTTAGTGAGTGTATCTATAATTCCAGAGTGGGGGATGGTGTTAAAAGCCTTGGCAATGTCTAGATAGGCTGTATGAACCACCTTACCCTCGTCTATGGCTTTGCTGACTGCTTCAAAGAAGTCTATCAGGTTTAAGAGATATGATCTGCCTTTTACAAACCCAACTGGGTGGGATCCAGAGTTTGGAGATTACCAATGACTTTGCTTATAAGTTTCACAATGATACATTCCATGGCCTTGCAGACCAGGCTTGTTAGGCTAATGGGGTGGTAGTTCCCAGGGTCTGTGGTGGCTACCCTTTGTTGAGTGGGATAACCATCGCTGTATGCCATTCAGTGGGCACAAAGCCTGAGGTAAGTCTATGACTGAACATGGTGCTTAGGTGTGGTGCCAGTTCATTCTGTAGTTCATGTAGAATGCAGCCTGGGATGTTGTCAGGTCCCATGGATGCTGTGTTCTTGGCTTTGGAGAGTGTGGCTTTTACCTGTGCAGCCGTGATTGCAGGAACTTTGCATTCTTCTGGGGTAAAGTTAGCAATGAACCTATCAGCCAGGATGTTGGCAATATCAGTTGGTTCTGTATATTCAGTGTCATTGTGCTGTAACTCAGAGCAAATCTGAGTGTTGCCATTGAGATTCTTGACATAGCAAAAGAATGCTTTGTGGTTGTCTTTAGAATCAGTGGCAATTATGTTTTCGTAACTAGCTTTGGAGGATTTTATGAAGGATCTCAGCTTCTTACTGAAGCTGACCAGGGAGTTCCTCCAATCATGGGATTTTACTTTTTTTTGCAACAGTTTCTTTCTTCTGTTGTAGAGTTTGTTTATGGCAGGGGACCACCAGATTGGTTTCCTTTTTTTGGAGGATAGCATCTTGGTTCTGTTAGGGATAGCACGATCCATGCACTCGTGTAAGTGCTTATAAAGTGCATTTGTGTAGGATTCAGCAGTCGTACTTCTATTGTCCATCTGCATGTATGTCATGGAGTTTACCACTTCTGTCTTAAAAAGCTTGAAGTTGGCTTTGGAGAAATTTTTTACGTTTTTTTCCCTAGTGGGGGGTGGGGTGGGATGTGGATGTCTAGGCTGATTAGCTTGTGGTCAGATCTGACCAATGAGGAATTGACCTCTGGTGTGGAACACCAGTCTCCGATGTTGGTAATGGCCAGGTCTAGGATATTGCTGCCTCTGGTAGGGATGTGGATAAGTTGATCCAAGGCTTTGGAATTTATGAATTACGGAAAACGTTGAGCAAGAGTTGGTACATGAGTAGTTTACCCAGTTAATGGTGGGGTAGTTGAAATTGGCCATTATTAGGGTGTTGGGTTGTACCCTAATATTTTCCAGTGTATCAAGAAATGAGGAGTGGGAATCCTGGTGCACGGTGGGGGATCTGTAGCAAGTTACAATTTGGATTGCGGTCTTGCCCAGAGTTAGTTGCACTTGGATAATCTCGGATGCATTATGCTGAGCAACTACCCTGAAGGTGTGAATATCCTTTATGAATATGGACACATCTCAGCCTTTAGTGTTTCAATCCAGGATAGGTGGCCAGAAGGTGTGGTATGAATTATAGCCTGGTAATGCAGGGATGCTCTCCGGAGCCTTGAACCAGGTCTCTGTCACTGCACAGATGTTGATGTTCTCCATTTTAAGGAATGCCTCAAGTGAATGCATTTTGAGGTTTAGACTTCTAGCACTGAGTAGCATTACCCTCAGATTTTGCTTGTTTGTACCTGTTATGGTGGTGAATTTGTCATTTGAACCTTCCCTAAAACATGCATTATAGGGGGTGGCAAGAGCCTTAGCCAGTATCCAAAATCCCAACTACAACAGGTGCAGGCCATCTCTGGCAAAGCATCATGGTCTGTCGATCATGTCATCCCAGGCAGACAGATACTGGATCCCCTTAGAATGACACCAGAAGCTTAGTCAATTGTTGAAGTCAATCATTTTGTCCTTGTACTGTGGTATCATTCTGGGTGATGGCAGGATGCTATTCAGGGCTAGGGTCATACCTGCCTGGGCTACAAGATCGGAGAGCACCTCCATGTCTCTTTTCATGTAGTCCAGGGAGGTACATCTCAGGTCATTCATGCCAACATGGACAACAACAGAGTCATATTTGTACTTGTTGTGGAGTAACCTGAGTGTGTGCGTTATGTGACAGATCCTGGCACCCGACAGGCAGCTGACAGTAACTTTATCCTTGTTTAGCCTGGTGAGTGGAACATCAGTGTGCTTGAGTATAGAGTCACTTATGACTAATGTTAAACAGATGTTGGGTACGTTGTTATGCTTTATGGGCTGTGGTTGAGTGTCACACTGAGTTTGTGGGCTGCGTGTCATTTGGGTTGTGTTGGGGGGGTGGAGGTTGCTTGCATTTTTGCTTTGGAGGTCTCTGTTGCTTGAGCAGATTTTTACTGAGAGCCTCTGTGAATGTAGGTGTGTGTTTTGTGTTGCTATGTGTGTGTTTTGGTGGTGTAGGTTTTGAGGGACTATGTGATGAGTGTGGTGTGGTGCAAGTGTTTACCTTCTCTTCTTGACTTTCTAGTCCAGTCTTGGGTGAAGAGAACTTTGCTTCCAGTTTGGCTCTATAAGTGCTCTCACAGGTTGTAGTGTTGGATGGTAGGAGGAGAGGGTTGTCTGTGTACATGAGGCAATTGCTGCATTGCCTCAAGATGCCCAGATTCTTCAAGCAGAATGGAGAAAACACTGGGAGCTGACCCTTAGATATGCCTGGATAGGTGCTTACTTATTAAGTACTAAAAACTGTTTTACTCTAGACAAGTGAGGAAAGTTGAGTGCTGTAGTAATTTGTAGCTTATTTAGTGCTTCCAACTAGTTCTGAACAAGTGCTGAACTCAAAGAAACAGATTTGAGTGCTAAAACTAAAAAAAACCTGGCTATTTCTAAGGGAAAATTTGAAGAGCAGACTTTATGGCACCGGGAATAGTTTAACCCTAGCTAAGCGATGATGCATAAAGTCGTTTTTTTTTTTTATGTAACAGTAGCAAATGAGCAAACTGATTTAAACAAATTAACCAATAAAAAACTAAACAATGAGCCTTATTCCAGCAGTCTTTGATTAGACAAGTACTAACTGCACACTCCTGCCACTAGGGTGCAGGGGAACCTTCTCCAAAAAAGATGGTCTGGATTAGTGCTGAAGTTATACAGTTTCAGCAGGTCTGAATTTATTATTTGCTACAGTAAACAAGGCATACCAGTTTCAGAAAGAAACAGTTCAAATAAGCAGGAACAATAAGCCTTTAACCAGAAACTCCCAGCTCAAAAGGGCAGAATCTACCATCTCCACCCACAAGAGTGCAGACCGCATGTTCTTAATGTAAAATAACTGGCCTGAAGCCCAAGTGCTTAAACCGGAACTAATACACTTTTAGAATAACAGATACTAAGCCTTCAATCAGCAACTCCCAACTTAGAAGGATGTAAGCTACCTGTCCTGCCACAACAGTGCAGACTACAAACCTTCTTAATGTAAAACAACTGGTCTGAAGCCCAAGTGCTTCAACTAAAGGCTTAGAATAACAGTTACAATTTAATCAGGCTACTAACAAGCAGTAATAAATGCAGCAGAATAAATGCAATAAATTAGGAAGAAACACAAATACAGTAAAAGCAGATGAATAAAGTGCAACTTTTTTATATAACAATAGAAAATGAGCAAACTGATTTAAACTAATTACCCAATTAACCACTAAAAAAGCTCAAAACTGAGCCCTGTTCAAGCAGTCTTCAATCAGACAAGTTCTAACTGCACACTCCTGTCACTAGGGTGCAAGGAAACCTTCTCCAAAAAAGATGGCCTGGATTAGTGCTCAAGTTATACAAACAAAGCTAGATTCAGCATACCTGAATCTAGTCTATGCTACAGCAAACAGGGCGCACCAATTTCAGAAAGAAACAGTTCAAATAAGCATGCACAATAATCCTTTAACCAGAAATTCCCAGCTCAGAATGGTTGAATCTAACCTCTCCTCCCACAAGAGTGCAGACCACAAACCTTCTTAATGTAAAGTAATTGGCCTGATGTCCAAGTGCTTAAACTAGAACTAATACACTTTTAGAATAACAGACACTGAGCCTTCAATCAGCAATTCCCAACTTAGAAGGATGTAAGCTACCTGTCCTGCCACAACAGTGCAGACCACAAACCTTATTAATGTAAAACAACTGGTCTGAAACCCAAGTGCTTAAACCAAAAGGCTTAGAATAACAGTTACAATGTAATCAGGCTACTACCAAGCAGTAATAAATGCAGAAGAATAAATACAATTGAGTACTTTTAAAAAGAGGCAAAAGCAAATTAAAGTGCATATTTTTTTTTAGTAAAGTGCAAGACGAGAGGAAGGAGGATCAGAAGAAAAATTCAAGGTTAAGAGCCTAAGTGGGTTGGCCTTCTCAGATGTTCTCTCTGTATTAAGTAGAATGAACACCAGACTTAAATTTACATTATGTTTTCTTTCTTTCTAACAACTATTATTTACTCCATCATTATAGACATTGCTCGGTCCCTGCTTTCCCTTAAACCTTATCCCTCCCCCTGAACATTATTTTGCATTCTGCGTGTATTGCTCACACAAAACACATAGATTTTCATGTAATTGGCTGCTTCCATTTTCTAAAAAGCCTACCTCCATTTTTGTCTCTTTTACAATATTCGGAATTTCAATTACAGCTACTGTTAAAAAAAAGGGATAATTAGTAGGGCATATAAAGTATTGCATGGTAACTATGAGAATCAATAAAAGGAGGTTGGAAAAGATGGGGAAGAGATACTGGAAAGACAGTTAACAGAGGAACAATGGAAGGATAACTGTGGGACTCCTAAGTATGTAACAAAGTTCAGAAGGTTTACGATTTTTGCTTGGAAGTGCTTGTATAGGTATTTTTATACCCCAAGCAAACATCATGGAATGTTTTCTCAAGTAGACAGCAAATGGTGGAAGTGTAATGGGAAAGAGAGAAAGGTAACTGTGAACATAAACCAGGAAAAACTGTGGAGAGTGTTGTTTTGAATTTAAAGTCTCTATGGAGAGTATTGTTTCAAATGTTAAGTCTCTGTGGAAAGTGCTGCTTCAAACTACAACTGACAAAATGTATTTTGGGAGTGTAATGATTTGGCAGATTTTAAAAAATATTTACACAATACTTTGTTAGAAATTTTGGGAGAGCAAATGGCAAGTTGAGATACTGGGTTAAATTGCAATAATAACTCCTTACTAAGTTTAATGCTATTGCCTACTAAAAAAGCAATTGCTGAAGTAGGAAAATTGTTTACAGTGAGGAGCTATGTTCTAGCCAGATGTACACTTAAAAGATTTCAGCAACTAGAAATGTTTGCCATCTTTCTAAACAATCAGAGAAGACATCAGATTCCAGGAGGTATTGTAGCCCCATTGTATCATTGAAGGCCATTTAAGTACACAACAAAGGGGTTATTGTGGAAATTTAAGGACAGAGGGATCTAAACATGGGGACCAGGTGTTAGCTTTGTTCCCTCAGCAAAAAAAAAAAAAAAAGAACTAAATGGCTGAGTCCATTTAAAATAACGGGAGAAAATAAACGGGTAAACTGCAGTCTTGGAATGGTGAAGGCCAGAACAGAGATGCCATATCACCATTCTGAAACAATGGAGAGAAGCAAAAACCTCTAAAGTTAGCTGAGTGGCAGAGAGTAGTGAATCTGGTAAAGAAAGAAAGCTGTCCCCCATGCCTACAGTTAAGGTAAATTATGCCATTTCTAAGCCACAGAAACAAGAGCTAAGGAAGTTCTGTTATGGGGCAACGAGGTGTTTCCAAAACTGTCTGGCAGAACTCATCTGATTCAAAACTATGGTAC
This sequence comes from Protopterus annectens, assembly GCF_019279795.1. Classification (NCBI taxonomy): domain Eukaryota; kingdom Metazoa; phylum Chordata; order Ceratodontiformes; family Protopteridae; genus Protopterus; species Protopterus annectens. The sequence goes on from NC_056735.1 coordinate 490,648,516, forward strand.
AACTATTTCAGGAGAAAAGGTAAGGTAAAGCCCTGTAGAATACATGAACCCCAAAGAAATGCAATATTAGAAGTAAGTTGCCTAAGATCTGCTGGAGATCCCAGTGAGAGGGTAAAGATTACTGGTGGGGAAAAGGGAAGTTTGCTCTACCCATAACAACCTACTATCATTGAGATTCTGACAAACAGGAAAAGCATATCAGAAAATGAACAATGAATGTCTGACAAGCTGGACATGTTTATATATCACAACTAATTCTCAGTGGAGACATACACCCTAACCCTGGCCCCCAAACTCACCCAGCCCACCACCCAGCATCAAACTCCCCCAAATCTCACCAGAAAAGGCACAGACTTACTAATTCTAAACATAAACCTTAGATGTATATGTAACAAGATACAAGAGCTTTGTGCCACCCTTTCACTTATACTCACCTGACATTGTCTTGAAACTTGGCTAAAGCCAGAAGTCAGTACCAATGAAGTAATATCCCCTGGATATAATATATTCAGGCAAGATAGAAAGGGCAAAAGAGGTGTTGGCATAGCTGTACTATTTAAGAACAACGTCACACTTGAAACTATAGACATAGTCACCCCAGATTTTAAAACTGAAGAAATAATGTTTACTAAACTATTTCATAATTCCAAAAAACACCCACCCAGTAATAATCCTCCTATCCTAGAACATATCCAGTACAGGACATCTAAATCCCTCCCTCAGGAAACAATTATAATGGGGGACTTTAACATTGATTGGTACTCCTGTAACTCACTCAACCCTACAAATTATATTAATCTCCATGGCTTCTCCCAAATAATCCAAAATTCCACTAGGGTGGACAAAACATCAAAAAGAGTCAATCCTTGACTGGATCCTTACAAACCGACCCACTGCCTCACTACTCTCTGTCTGTCATTGATAGCCTAAATGACCACCTTCCTACCTTTTTACTCTGGCACCAATTTAATCCAACAAAACTCAACACTTACCATCAATCAGAAGCAAAATAAACTTTAATCCCCAAGCATTCATATCCACACTCAGACACTGCAAATGGGCATATCTTACATATCCGCTGCCGTTGAGTATTGTATTTCCACTTTCCTTAACATCTTAAATAAACTTGCTCTCCCAGAACAATTAGGATAAAATCCAACTATATCTCCTGGTTAAAAAAGACAAGAGCTTTACTAAAAATAAGAGACAAGGCCTGGGAAATGGCTTAATAACAAAACAGTAGTTAATCGACAGAAATATTTAGAACTAAGAAATTCAGCTAAAAATATCAAACAGGACAAAAAAGATCACTATAGCAACATCCAATTAAAATATCAAACAAATCCACAAAAGTTCTGGTCAACTATTAAAAAAATCCTACAATCAGGCCAAGTCAATATCCCATCCCCAACACTAACCAACACTACAGATAACATAGCTACCCAATTTAATAAATGTTTCACCAAATCTATACTTGCCCTCACAAATAGTAAATGCCCATCACCTCCTCCTACTCACCACCAACACATAATCCCAATAACTTTTCCTTCCAACCATTCCCTACTGCTTCTATAAAAAGAATACCTTAAAAAGCTAAAACCAACTACCCTGGCAGCTGATAATCTGCCCACAGACTATTTTAAAATTGCTGCTGAACCCATTCTATACCCAGTCTCCATTCACATAAATCACTCCATCTCTGAACAAGAAGTTCCAGCAATCTGGAAAATAGCACACATCTTCACGCTACACAAATGTGGAAATTCAGCTCAGCTTTCCAACTACCGCCCTATTGCTATACTATCTCCCCCATCTAAAATTCCTGAAAAATGCATTCACACACAAATCATAGACTATCTCATAGGTAATAATCTTCGGTCAAACACCAGCACAAAAGGAATTAGCCTGGATGACCACATTTAGGAAATTAGTACCTTTCTATCTGAAAGGAAGATTTGAAAGCATGGATTGAGAGAGGGACTAAGTTGTGAAGTGTACCCTGTGGACTATAGTGTGTGGAAGCACCTGTTTATTTAGCTGAAAGTGGGAGAGGCATGCAACATTGATTTTCCTTTAGGTTATCAGTCAGTCTGTATCCTGGAAGGGCAGTGTAGACATATTAAGGAAATGACCAAAGCTTATATACTGTAGCTGTGATAGGAGAATTAGAGAGGTTTATTATGTATAAGTGGTGAACAAATAGTCTGCCAAGTATAATTATAATTCATAGATGGCCTCCATTCCCCGATGGTCAAAGGCTATTTGCATGTTTATATACATATATACTTTTGCATAATTCAGTAAGTGTATAAGCATAACACGCTGTAAGATATTGTGCTTGTCCTGACTCCCTAAACCCATCACACTTACATTCCTTTGTAAGGTGCAGTTTTAGTTTTTTCTTGAGTAACTAAACTTAGTACACCAACCTAAGGATAACATAGTACATCTGTGAGGAACTAAAAAAATGGTATTTACATTATGTTGTCTAAAGGACTGGTTTGCTTAAGAAGTGCCTTGTTTCCACACAGCAAATCATATTGTATTTTTTCTTCTAGATATTTGGACAAGAATAATATGAACCATTCAGTACAATGCCATCACGCTTGGTAATTTTTTAACTATAAAACATAGGGTTTCAAAGGCTGGTATATAAGACAAGATAACAGGGTTGTCCAAGTGAGTCCCTTGTTTATAGATGACAAGATGTGATGATGTGACATATTACCATCTATGCCAGGTAGGACAGGACAGTGCGTGTGTAACATATGCCAGCATAGTCAGTTGGAGTTTTGTAAATAATTTCGTGTCATTTGACTGTCACACTGACTAGTACAGATGCTTGTGTTAAAAATGTATCAACAGTGTTAGTATAACTGATTAAATGTTTATGTTTGAACAAAGAATTCTGGAATTAAATAGTAGAAGTTTTTGAAATTGTTCTCTAATTTTCAAATACTGCAATAGAGCTTAGCAAAGTTTGAATGTGTATTGTACCAGAGTCGGGTGATCAAATGTGATGTCATTCTATAACCAGCACTGAGAGGATGGAACTGACACAATAGCTTGTTTTGTTTTGTTTTCTTGGGAACCTGATATAAAAATCTATGACAGTTATCACAGTCAGTTGAGTTCAGTTCAGTCTGTGAGAAACTCATCACCTTGCCTTGTGGAAGTAAGCATCTCAGCATCTAATCTTGCCTTGCTGTATTAATTAAGCTAGCTAGGGAACAGTTATTCTTTAGACAGTCAGGAAATACAGTGAGATCAGATAAGTAGTGTTTTTCTGCATCTGTTTGAATCTGTCCAACTGTGTTATTTTTATTTCTCCTGTGACTGAAACTCTGATGTTTATTATATTTAGATATTTAGTATTGTTATGTTTTCTATTATGTATTTATTACTAAATATTTTTATACTTTCATTGTGAGTGGTCTTTTAGAGAATACTTTTAAAATCTTGAGAGTACTTGTGCTTATTTTAGTGATGCCTTGGCCACTCCAAAAAGCCTGGCTGCTTTGGTTACACTCTACCATTTATGTTATTATTGATGTTACTCAGTATAACTGGATACCCTTGTAAGATCCTAAAAGTGATTGACTAGTGGCAGCGAGGTTACCTTATAGTCTGGGCAAACAGGGTACAGCAAATAAATTTGTACCAGCCTTTCCCAGGAATGTGTGTGTGTGAAAATCAAATACCCAGTTGTGTCTGTGTCAGCTACTTGGAATTGGGACACAGCACTCCAAAGTGAGTCTTGTTTGGGATCTGGAGAGAAACAGAGTCCAGTCCCAAGTCTTGAGTGTGTCCTGTGTACTCCTAGGGGAAATTATGCTTGATGCATAGAGCTACATTTAAAATACTCTCTAAGTTCATTCCTGTTCTTAGTGACCATCTCTCACCAGTGTCAGTGGTGAGGATTGAGGTTCCTTGATTGCTGGCTCGGGGTAAAGAGAGACTGTCACAAAAGCCATCATATTTTTTATTTGCAGATAATGTGGCTTTATGTCTTTGTGTCATTTAGATGATTTTTGACATTCACAGTTTTATTGTGTCATTTGTATGGCTGTTTTTGTACAGTGTATAGAACTAATCTTATTAATCTGTTTAATTTGATTTCATTTGAGGAGAGTGCAATAGGCTGCCATTGCCTTAGGCATACTTGATAAACATATTAATTTATGAATTCATTTGAGAAAGGCAGACAAATGTATACCTGTCAAAACTGATGGACATATGCATGAGTGGGTTGTTTGTTTAGTGCCAGTGACTGTTAGCATCTCAACTGCCCTGATTATAACAATGTATACATCACATTTTTTTGTACACCATTAAATAGAGGCAGTAAGTTGACCCAGAGACAAGACTAATAAGAATAAGGAATGTGTGGTTGTCGTTGTATACTGTTGCATAACCTGTAACACATATGAATAACAGTGTGTGGTCAGATCAGACTTCTATTTGTAACATAGCTACCTACAATGGGTGGTCACAAAACACCAAAGCACCTCTTACTGGTAGCTGCTAAGTGAGTATGGTAATGGGATTGTGGCTAGAATGTACAACAAAACTCAATGCCAACACCAAGACAAAGAGCTGTGTGATCCTTAGGATCAAGACAAAATATGGTGCAGGGCAGAAAGAACCCACTAATGACATCAGCACACTTGAAAACATTTCACACTTAAGGAGGAATGCTAGGTCCATGCTGAAGAATTATGACTTATAACACTAGAGTTCCCTCAAAGGCAATGGCATTCTCATACTTAACAGGATGGTTTGAATAATAATGAAACTGTGGCTTTGGCCAGCACTAATCAGCAAACTGCTATGTTCTGTGCACACTGCATTCATTTTTCCACTAACCCTGTGTAAAGCTACAATGTTATGTCTCTAGTCAAACCTGAAGTAGTTTTAACATAGGCAATATCTTACTCATTCGTATTAAGACCAGAAACATTATAACAAAATGAACTATAGATCAAAGGTGAGGTATGAACAGATATTATCATGCCTTGCAGTATAAACCATTTTTGACAAAGAATACAAGTTCTCTAATCATAGCAATACACCATTAGGAGACTCTTATTGTTAGGAATGAGTCATACATTGTGCAAATGCTCTGAATAAAGTATGTGTCAGTGGTATTTACCACTAAAAGGTAAATCTCATCCAGGTGTCTGTGCTACTGATGAATTGTTTAACCTTTGCTCAGCATTGCAGTTTGATTTTTGGTACCTTTGTCCTCCAAGTCTGTCATCACTGTCATTCTTTGGTTTTCTATAAAGGTGCTAAAAGGCTTATGTCTCATCTCTATAGTTACAGAATTCAGCCTGTTTCCCTTTTATCTGATTTTGTTTCACATATGTATTAACTTCACCTTCGGCTTAATGAAGGTGCTTTATAATAAAGCACCGGTTGCAATAATAAAAGAAATACATGAAACCTAAATGTAATAGGTAGAATAACTAAGAAAACAAATAATAAAATCAATAAAATCAAGAAATGTTGTTGTAAGAATATATTTCTTTATAGATGTGTGGCATCTGTTTGGCTAGTGAATGTGCTATAATCTATCAGATAGACCCTTTTATGTCCTTCCTGTTAACTAATTCCTTATGCAGGACACCAAGTAGTTACTAACTGATTATATGCCTTTTAACTAAACTGTTTCAGGTGGAGGTATGGAACATGAATTACAGGCTTAGCACCTTGGCTGCCTGTGAACTTTGGCTTGCACTTGTTTCACTCAATGTAGGCTTGTAGCTAAGGCAGGCCTCATGCTATTAAAAGCAAAAGTTTTGCTGATCAGACTGTTACATTAAATCGGTCTAATGTGTATTATAACAAATCAACAGAAAGTTGGCCAATTTATGTGAAAGTTGACTTAATTATCACTTAAATCATTTCAGGGGGAATTAAAAGAATTACTTTTGCTTGTGTTTACTGGTCCACTCCATTTCCATGCAGCAAAAAAGGAGGATAATTAACCCATAATTCCTTGATAAGGAATTATTGGCAGCTTTGGCAAGTCTTGAAAATAATTTTTTGCCATTGAGTTATGGCTGAATGGTAGTCACGTATGTCCTACTAATAACGCTAGGGCCTAAGGAAAAGACACCATAAAGTTAAAGAAAGAAATTTTCTATGTAGTGTTAACAGGACGTCTCCAGGTCTGATACAGGGGTACTAATGAACATGGAGGGAAACTGCTATAGTAGTCACAGGAGTGAAGGCCTGGACATGGAAGGACTGTGATGGAGTGCTGTAGAATGATACTTTTCTATCACCCTGCTACCTGCCAGTTGTCAGACCTCTGAAATCATTCAGGCAGTTCATCTACAGGGCAAAGGACAGTTATTGAGGCTGTTAATGACCCAGCAATCAGGAAATTTTGCTTTAGGACTTAAAAATTTCATACACTCATAGGTATATACTAAGCTAATGACCATAGAAACCTTTTTTAAGTCTAGCCATGCATCACAAATGTATCTTACAAGTTTAGGAACCTTAAAATTATTCTAAGATGCATATGTAAGCTAGAATTTGAGTGGTAAAACATTTAAAGGCTGCCTCTGTCCATTAGGGATATAGGGGCCAGATCAGGGGTGAATTTCTGATTCCCTATCCACTGGTACAAGTTACACTTGAATTGGGTTATGGAAGAACATGGGTGGAAAGCCTGTTCCAGAGAAGAAGTATACTCTAATGAGAAACATACCTATCTCTTACACATATCCTGTTTATGTTGCAGGAAGGTTTATGTCCCTAGAATGGATAATTCTGATGTTATTTGTTTTGTGGATATGCAGAAAGTCTGTAAGAGTGAGATCCAAGGATGCCTTGTAAGCCATGTATATATTCTCCCTCAACAGTCTGCTGGAGACCAGGTACAGGGATAGGGCTTTCAGGCAATCTGCGTAGGTTATGTTGTTTAAGTCCTGTATCCTATTTGGGAGGAACTTGACACTTTTCTTACTACAAAAAATCTCTTCTCAAACTTTGTTTCTATTATACAAAACATGTCTGTTCACATATATTAAAACTACAGTATAAGATAAACACATACATCTCAAGCAGTCATGAAAAAGACTGTACAAAATGGACCCTGTGAGCTCCTTTCAAATATAACATTTGTATCCTTACTCCACTTCATTATGTAAATGAGAATATTCTATCTATATAAATATATATAAATATATAAATCTTGGCACCTTTCTTATCACCATGTAAATGGGAACATTTTTGTGCACTTTAGGAATTTTACGTACTCCTATTAGTACACAGAATTTTATCCCCAGTAAACTTTACTCCACTGATGCAAATCAATGTCTGTTTACGTCAATGAGAACTATATTACAATTTAAACCTATACATCTCAGGCATTCTTGTAAATGTCTATAAAAATTGAACCATATGTGCACAAATTAGATGTTTATTTTGTATCTTTCTCTTCATGTTACTACATAAATGAGAATATTTTATGTATTATCTTCTGTCATCCTATCAGTATTGTTTATTTGTACTACTATTGTTATTTTTTTTCCTTTTGTTAAATATTATCTTTTTTTTTTCCTTTTGCTAAATATTATCTTTTTCTTATCTGTATTTTTGGAGCTTTTCTCCCTGGGCTTCTACTGAAAATGGGTTTCCTGCCCAGTTGGTCCTTCCTGGTAAACAAATGTCAAATAAATAAATAAAAATAAATAAAACTTCTCTGGATGTTCCAGTTGCTGCATGTTCCTGGTCAGGTATCTACTGATTGGGGCATTGTATTCAATGATTGGTCTGATGACAGCAGAATACAGTTAAACCATGACTTCCTTGGACCTAGATGTCATACCCTTACCCTAACTTGCACCATATAAAATGGTTTCCTTACTTCCATAGACATGTGATTGTCGACAGCTTGATAACTGTCGACATGCACCCCCAAATCTCTGACTGTTGAGTCTCCTCTTTTGTGTGTATTATCAATCAGGTAGTTTTCAGGGATAGCTGACTTCCAAAAGGATGCTATGCATTTCTTGGCACTGAGTTTTATACAATGGCTCTGAAACCTGTTATTGTCTGAGTCAGTCTTTCTTAGAAGATATCAGTGTATTTGGGGGATTCTATGACTCCATCTAGTTTGCAATTGTCTGCAAACTCGGTAAGCCAAAGATCCTTGCTTTTGACCTTAACTTCAGAGAAGTAGATGACAAAAAGGAGTGGACTCCGAACAGAGCAATGAGGGGCTTTGATAGTGTCCGGCCTCTTTGTGGAGGTGAACTCCCCTACCTTAACTTCTTGGATCTAATCTGAAATCCACACTGCTATCCAGAGGGTAAAGTAGGGGTTTATACTTAATTTCATGAGTTTGTCTACAATGCCTAAGTGAGGTATTGTTGCAAATGTATTGGCCATATCAAGGTAAGCAGAACCTCACCCCTTGGAGGCAGATGAGTGCCCGCATCAAATCAAAAGGCCTATGATGCCTTCCTGTATCTGAGTGGTCAGTCTATATGCTAATGAAAGCTGCCATCGCTGGCTTCTTAAGCTAAGCCCATTTCTCCAGCTATGGCTATTTTGCTTGTAAGCCTCTCCTTCCATATGACAAAACAGCCACCAAGCCACCTATTCCTCTCCAGAGATTGAGTCATCATTTTCTACTCACATCTACTACCCCCTTTTGCCCAAGTTGATCATCAAAGATAGGTTATCTGAATCATAGTCCAAGCTTACTTTCTCTATGTTTTTTGTATGGCTTCCAAGATGTTCTATCAAGCTATCTTGTGACTCAGGAATGAAATGCACATCATCAAGGTTATTTTTACACATGATGGAAACATGTTGGCCTAAATGGAGGCATTGCAGAAAAGTTTAAGGACTTTGAGGTACTTCTGCATCTGGTGGAGGCAGTACCAGATGTAATTTGGATCCATTTCCATGGATAAGGTTACTGCGAAGATTAAACAGTTCCACTGTGACAAGGCTGCTGCAGTGGATGAGAACTGGCAAGAAATACTAAAGTTGCTGGGGCACACCTTTCAATATTGTGTGCAAAGCAGAGACAGTACTTCTGAACTGGCAAACTGGGTAATAGTTTCCATTTCCAAAAAGGGGACAGAAAGGAGCAATGTATTATAGAGGTATCAGACTCCTCAGCCTCCCTGCAAAAAACATATGTGATGGTGCTGAAAACAAGACTTTTTTCAATATTCAATTCTCTGATTCAGGAAGAGCAATATGGATTTTCTCTTGGCCATTCAACAGTGCATCATTTCTTCATTCCATATGTAACAGATTGGTCATGGTACTGATCTGCTACCATGCACATGTGCTTTCTGAACCTGTAGAAGGCATATGACTGTACTTCTGAAAGTCATGTTGGAGATGAAATGACATTATGAGTTCTGAGAACTTTTGCTGACCAGTCGATTCCATTAATTTGAGGAACAAGAGTTGTGCTCTCATGTTTGGCCTTGACCAGTAACCTTCAGAGAGGGCAAAAGGGTCAGCAATAAGGGTGTCAAGTTCCCTCCTGTTCATTACTTTCACAGGCAAGATATTATGGTATATCTAATGTCTAAAAAGTATCACATGTGGGGATGTAATTGTTGCAGCTTTGCAATTTGCAGATTTTTTATTTTTTTTTCCCATGTTTCTTATTGACTGTTAGGCCTTCTGCACTCTGCTGGCCTCATCATTCTTGCTTTGCAGGAACCAGTCACAGACTTCATCACAGAGGCAGTCATTAAGGTATTTGCAAGTACTAATGCTTCTCATTCCTAAAGCAGCTTAACACTGACATTCCAGAATGCTGGAACCACAGACACATGTGCTTCTTCATACTATATGTGTCTGTTTCTGCCTAGAAAGCAGCACTGTGTGCTTGGTGGACCCACACATACAAGATCCTACACTATAATTAGTGTAACACCCAGCCTGAAGCATATGTCAGTACTTCAGCCGACCAAGAAGTCTTCCCTCCATCTAGGACGGATGAAATGGAATTGGTCCCAAAGTCCCAAACTCACTGCCAGCCTCTTAAAGTGTGTGGGCTGCTATATAAGAATGCTCAAGGAGTGCTAAGGAGAGTGGAGATCAGAATTCTCACTGTTGAGGTCTGGTGGGTTTGTACTAGGTGCAGCCTACTTATTTACCTGGGTTATTCAGCCAACTAATTTTCTGTAGATCACCCTATCTCAGTTTGCTACTTTGAGAATTAAGTCCTGCTTCTGTTGGTCAAATAGGTGACTCTTTCTTTGCAGGATGTTCTCTTAGATAATGCTATATAACTTGTTATCTTTTGTCAGGAACATGAAGTTGATTTCTGATTACTGAAGTGAGTGAGTATTTTATTATCCATTCTGAGTACCTTATGTGACCTTCTTCTGATAGCTGTACCCCTATTATCCAGCTATTCAGCACCCTGTATCAGGCATAGCCATATATTCTACATCTTCTTCTTCTTCTTTCGGCTTTTTCCCAGTTAGGGGTCGCCACAGCGGATCACCTATCCGCTCATGATTGGCAGTGGAGTTTTACAGTGTCGAGTTGCCAGCCCGGTGCCCAACCTTCCACAGAAGGCACACACAAACATGCACTCACACCTAGGGCCAATTTACAGTGTCCAGTCCACCTGCAGCATGTCTTTGTGATGTGGGAGGAAACCGGAGCACCCGGAGGAAACCCACATGACCACAGGGAAGACATGCAGACTCCGCACAGAAAGCACCCCAGCCGAGGATCGAACCAGAGAACCTCTTGCTGTGAGTTAGCAATGCTAACCACTGCACCACCGTGGCCACCCATAGCCATATATTCTACATCAAAGTTTGAATTTGGCCACATATTAGATGGCTGGATTAGAAGACAGCTCTGAATACATCCTGGATGCAGGAACAAATTTCTGATATCTTCTGTTCTATTGTCCTCCTCCAGATGAAATTGAACATATGCAGGCAGTCACCAATTTACCCCTTGATCTGATACTGAACTATTCAAGATGGCTGATTTTAGGTGGTTTTTAACTGGCTGGTGATTAATCAAACCTTTTGTTTAGAATACTCCAGCTTATGGAAAACATGGGCTTTTTTCACTGTTGTAATCCATGCTAAGGGACATACACTGTAAAACACCTTCACCATGGGCATAGACAACTTCAAACCACTGGTTTATCCATCCTCTCAGTCAGGTCACCATCTTGCAAATTTCTATACAGCATTCTCTTTGTCCAGTGCTGCTCATACTCATCTTATCTGTGTTCACAGTTTGCACTTAGACAAACATGTAGACTTTAAAATGAAGATGAGTTTGGTCCCTGTAATGTGGAACTGACAAAGATGTGGAGCCACTAAGTGGATATGTGGATTTTTCATTTGGCCTTTAGCACTGCCTTAGTACTCCACAATCCAGCTTCTTTACAAACCAACAGCTTCTAGAATAGTCTTTAAGTAGAGTGATCAGACTCAGTGCTGTAAAGAGAAAATGATAGGGTTAAAAACATCACTGAATTGGCACATGCCTGGAGGATGACAGGCTCATATTTCCACCTCATTCAGTTACAAATCACGCGTATGAAGGTTTGCACTCATAATGCTGTAATCTGAGTTGCTACTGTTCTTGCTAGGATTCTGTTTTACAAGCAGTGAATACACTGTGCACCTGAGTCTAAATCTGACTGTCAGCCCATAGATCTCTTTAAGAACAGGAATTCACAGTAGTGCAAAGCTCTGGAGTTTGAGATCTTTCAGAACAGGAATGTAAATACATTTTTGATAAGTTTCTGGCGTTAGGAATGCAACAAACCAATGACATGCCAAGACCAGTACTAATCTAGCCAGGAATATCAGCATGCTCCATTGTCAGTTTATTTCATTTTGAAAGATTCATATACTTATGAAGTTAGGCTTGTACCTTGACTGCTGAATTAAACCCTTTCTGCAGTTGCTAGACTTGTCTTGCCTTAATGGCTTCCACCCTCTGGTATTTAAAAATGCCGATTTATATATAAAGGAGGGGAGAATATCCCACTGTGCTATTAGAGAGGCTGCAGCAATTAATCTGACTTGATAATTTGTTATCCATTTTCTAATATTTTCATGAAAATTCTAAAAAGTTATGATTGTTCATTCCAAGAATTAACTGATGATGCAAAGACTTGTGGATCCTTTCCATTTCAGTTTTAGACATCACTACAGCACTTTTTAAGGGTTATGAGTAACTCTCTAAAACAGGAAAATCAAAAGTGTTATTCTGCTTTGATTTTTACTGACCTCTCAGTGGTTTTAAACTTGTTTGCTCAAAGAATCTAACTTGGCCACTTCAGCGCCATGCCTGAGCTGAGTAACAAAGTCATTATCTGTTTATTGTCCATGTTGAAGGCAGGTATCAGGCAATACTTTCTATTCTGAATCCTTCCTTTTGCCCTTGTTATGTGAGATCTTACCTATTTCTGCACCATGTTTATAAGCTATATGCAACTTCTAGGAAACATTTAGTTAAGATGTGTAATGAAGCTCAGACATTTAGATTTACAGCAACCCATTCTTTTCCAAGTTAATATTACATGTAAATCATACTCAGACAACATATTATCCCCCTTTCTTTCCACTCAGCTTAAAAACTAGTTTAATTTTGTGCCATGCATTTGTAAATTCTCTAACTGCTGCTGATATTACTACCCCTATAAGAAGTCTGTTCTAATCAGTGACCTGTAAGAAGACAAAAAAATCATTGTATCTCCCATGACCTCTATACTGTGTACATTCAGGTTATTCAGGTTGTGTCTTCTGTTGTTATCTGATTTTTCTTTTTAAGACTTTATATGCACATACTCTGTAAGTTAATTTAATGTATATAAATCATGCTGTTATGCCCCCTTCTGTCTTATTTTTTTTAAAAATTGCACATATGAAGTCTTTGTAGTCTTTATTTTTATGAAGTATACTGAAGGCCACATACCATTTTTGTTGCCTCTCATGTACTGCCTCACCCTATAATGCTCAAGAATATTGACGTACACCCCAAGAAGGGTATCCCATAGTGCCATTCAAGAGGCTTTAACAAAACAGATAAATGAAGTCTACAGAACAGACTATAATGACATGTGCATCTCAGCATCTGTCTGAATACAGAGTGAAAGTAACTTTGTGTGCTGTACCGGGTATGCGCCATCTGTTGTATCCCAATACTCTTTGTACCTTCTTTACTGCTTTGTGTAAAGTCTGCTTAACTCTGTCTACCAGAAAACGATTCACTGCCCTAAGCAACATCAGTAAACATGCAGTCTGAAAACACAGATCTAAATGCCTCACACACACTTATCACTCCTGCATTCTCCAAAATGCTTTGGCATGAAGTTAACCTAATTACAGGTTGCACCTCCCCAACAAGTTTCAGATAAAATACATGATTCAGTGCCAGCAAATTCACCTAACATCCTCTGATTTCTTGTATGAAGTTACTAACTTACTATCACAACCCTTCATCCCCTCCTCCAACTCCCAACCCAAATTCGCCACCGTATACTACATTTCAACCTTCTACTTCAGGAAAATAATAACCAAAGAGATATAATAGAACTTCTTGACCAAATTCCATTTGACTGTTTTACTGGCTTTGACAATCTCTGCCCTGATTTATATATTACTGTAGATAACATAAGACCACTGCTACACATTTACAACCCTTCCCTCAAACATCTTGTCTACATTATGAAAATCAGCCCTAGGTATACCATTTCAAAAACAATCCAAACCCTCCTGCTGTGCATACTTTCTGCCAATCTCAATCCTTTCAGCCTTGGGTAAAATTCTTTAAAACCTCATCTGTGCTCAACTTGTCTCTTACCTGCAACAATACCACCTACTCTCAAATAAGCAACATCGTTACTGGTCAGGAAGTAGCACGGCAGCTTTACTCTGGAAAGTCGCAGACAATACTTAACAGGATAAGGATAAAGGCAATCTTACTGGGGCTATTTGTTGTTGATCATATCTGTGTATGTGATCTTGTGGATTATTGTATACTTTATTCACATTTTGCCAACATAGATATCAACTGATTTTTTGACAAACAGATGTTTTAGAATGAAAACTTGCCCTCCCTCTCAGCAGAAGCCCCAATCCAGTATCCCAAAGTGTTGAATTACTGCCCCATTACTCTTCTCGATTTTTGTGAACAAACTTCCATGTGACTTACATGATTTTCCACTACTTTTATATACAGATGATATGGTGATTCGTAGAGCAAGCTCCGAACTCAGGGACATGCAAATTTTTTTTACAAAGTGAAATTCTGTCACAGATCAATCTGGTTCAACTCTAAGAAGCTAGACCCCATAGAAAACTAAAATTATGACTTTTTGGGTACATACTACAAATTATCAAAAAGCCCTATCACCCTTGAGATAAAAGAGCTTAATAACCAGATTACAGACACCACAACCACAATCAGATACCTTGCTGTCTGGCTAAATCAAACATGAAACTTTCAAGCTGTCATTAAAAAAAAAACACTACATACTCTTTTTGGCTCAGTAAATGTCACACATCATTACCTGCAAGGTCACTATTAGTCAAGCTGGAACACAGCCTACCACTGATTGAAGCATAAAAAATAAAAATAAATTAATAAATACTATAGCTCTCTAAACCAACTCCAACAAAATCTGCCACTTGTTCATAGCCATCTTCCCAGACATGATCATCACTAGCAGGCCTGCTGCTTGGTTTTCTGCTATTTAAACTACTACAACAGGATGCTGCAATTTCTCATCTTTAGACATATTCCCACCATCTCCTCTTCTGACCTAAAAATGTTCCTCCTGCTTGGGCCCTGCACTTCACACCCTCAGAGCAAAACTTCATTGCATTGATCATAGTTTATGTATAATTGCCCCAAACTGTCAAAGTTTCTCTCATCATACATCAAGAAATTGCCACCTACTGCAAATTTACACCATATTTTCAAACCTTTCTATATCTCGTCAAGGCAAATACAAATGTAGCACCTCTAGCCATATCACCTAGTGAGCACCTTCTCCCCTCTTACACTGAATTCTTTTCTCATAATGAACTCATCTTCTGTAGACCAAAGCAACTTGTATATGTTTATATACATATATACATATATGTATAAATGTACACACACACACATATATGTATGTATATATATATATATATATATATATATATATAATAATAATAACAGTAAAGATTCTGTGCTTCATTGCTAATGTTACTAACTAGCTATGTAAATTTATTACTTTTTATTTTTTTTTTCTCATTATGTCTGTAATGTATTAGTCTGTATGATTGAATATCTCCCTGTGAATTTTGCAATGTAGACTTATATTTTACTCTAGAACTGGGATGAACCTGCAAATGGTCATTATAGCCAGCGCTCTGCCCTCCTTAAATAAAAACAAATAAATACATAAATGCATAAATAAATCTGATATGAATATCCAAAAACCTTTGTACATCTCTAAATGTTATTACTTCCCCTGCTGTTGTGTAATTTTTTTTACTTGCTGTTATTCCTAGGTGCACTGCTTTACTTTTTTAACAATGAATTTTCATTGACATGTTGTAGACCAGTCGCTGGATTTTGCTTTGTCCCTTTCTTTCCTTTCTGAACATGCTTATTTTCAGCTCTGCTGCATATCTTTGTGTTTCAACAAAAATCCATACCTCCTTTTCAGACCTTTTCCAATATGACGTATATAAACAAAGATCAACACAATTATTAAGAACGATCAGCGGTTTTATATATAGTTACACAATTAGATTATTCACATTAATATTTATATTTGCATGTATTGTAAACGCACTATACCGATAGTTTTATTTACCCTTAATGTGTCATTAATTAAATATTTATTGTGACAGTCTTGAAAATCAGAATTGATACAGGATTTCTTTAAATGACAAATATCAGTTTACACAACTGTAATTAAAGAAGTGCAACAGATCACTTCCTGTTTTGTATCTGAGGAAGTCCTTGTGTGATTATTTTTTTATAAAAGCTTGTAGCATTCTGCTACAATATTGTTTTAACTACGTCAATAAATTGTTTATAGAACTGTCTTGTGCTTAGTAATTTCCTTTGTTTTTGTGTCCTGTGGTCACTGTGCACACTTGTTTTGGTTCTTAATAGACAGATTACCAAACTGGAATTGGTGTGGCATAATCTTCCTGAAGTGAAACCATGGTCCCTTAATTCCAGTAATTCACTGTTTATATATGCTGTCCCTTAACATGATTTTGCCTAAAGCTGATGTCAGAACTGACAGTTTTTATCTTGCTTCTGTCCTCAGAAAGTGTGGTTTCACCTGTCCCCTTCCAGCCTTCAAGAACCTTACCCTTGTTTTAGATTTGATGGGTAAGTTAATAAGAATTCTAACATAAATCCCCTCAAAGCCATTGCTTTTCCTACTATTAGTTTATAAAGGTGCTTCTTGACAAATAATTTATGGCCAGACTGGAATCAGATGGGGTATACTATAAGTGCTTGTAGCTTGTGAATCACCTGTTCACTGCTATTTGCCTGAAAAAAGCAAGTGCTAGAACTCTGACTAACCTGAAATCCTACTTCATTGTAGCCCTACTGACACCCAACCCTAAAATACTATATAACCCTACTGGAACCTAAACTCTAACCCTAAAACTCCCACCAAGTTCCCAACCACAGTCCTCACTCCAGTACCCTAAACCTCCATTACTTCTCCCTAACCTTAATGTAGCCAACTGCTCCTTAAACTCCATTCCCCTCACTAAGCCTAAATTCTCTGATCACTCCCTAACCCTACAATCCCCCTCCAGTTCCCAAAGCCTAAATTCCCCATCCCACTCCATTTGCACAGCTGTTTGCAGAAGCTCATATTCAGGTCTGAGTGTGAGCAGCAGCCCACACAAGTGACAATGTGCATGACTCCCTGGCTTTGTGACAGTAGTTTCTGAGTGCTGGAGACTCAAGCACCTGTTGTGTTACCATCAGCTACTTTTTCCAGCCAATTTAACTTACAGAATGTGATGTCTTTGTCCCCCTCATTTGTAAATGCTGAAGTGGGGTATTTGAGGTTCTTTTCATTGTTCATTTGCTGTTTTAAGTTAAAAGAACTGTTTTTTTTTTTTTTTAATCAAAGCTGCATTTGAGGGATCGTGTTTTGACATTATGTAGAAATTAGTTTATTAGGGATTGCAAGAAATAGATACTCACAAGTTCTGATGTTAGCAACATTGATGCACTAGTACCTAAACATGTTAGTGGCATGCAGGAGTACAAGCTGCACATAGCATCTATCACATATGCATTGTATTCATACACCCATGACAGGGATCAAAGTAGCATAAACTGGAAAGGAAAGCATAGAGAAATTCAGTGGTGATTGTAGAGTAATGTAGTAGGGATAGTAACTTTAGAAGGAGGAGGGGAGAAATTGAAGACAGTTGTCATGAAATGTATTATGTAATTGAAGATGTGATGGTGTGCTTTTGATTGTAGGTCAATACAGTTATTGTGGCACTTTTGTCCCCTTTAGGTAGAAAGTTGGTGAGGTTCCCAAACAAAATGTCTATGTATTACATAACATTTATTTTGCTTCTTCATATACCTTCCTTCCTAGTATACTTACTGTATATATGCTACAGTACCACAACTCTAATTTTTTTACCTCTAGCATGAAATTTCCTTTGGTAACCATATATTTTTTATTATTACTTCATATATCGTTGATATTCTTTGTCTGTTTTAAATTTCTGTCTGATTGTTATGTAAATGTGGAACTTTTTTCCACGGGCCTACGTTGTAAATGGACCTGGTCCAGTCGGACTATCCCAGTAAAAAAATGTAAAATAAATAAATAAAATGCTCATTGTTATGTCAAAAGTCAACCTGACATGTGTAATGATATGTAATACATGTCAGTTAGTGATTTTAACCAGGGGATTCATTTCAAGGTTTCTGAGTTTGTCATGTCACTTTTTTCTTTCTGTTATTTAATGTTTGTATGGATATGTGCACACATTTTTAAATTCAGTAAACAACCATCCATCTATCCATCCACAACCACTTTTTCCCATTTTTGCACATGGACCTCTCAACTGTCCCTGTTTTGTAGGGATACCCTCTAATGTTTCTTAAAGTTTTGCTCCATTTCTCCTAAAATTGGAAATCATTTTGAGAATTTCTAAGATAATAGTGCCAACATTTAAAATGTGTCCCTAATTTGAGAACTTTTCCTTGGTTATTTTTAACTTCTTATTTATTTATTTATGTTATATTTGTTTACCGAAGCTGTTAGACTGGGCTAGTGGCCCTTTTTCAGTGGAGGTCATGTAGAAAAGCTCCATTACAAAAACACATTACAAACAATACAGGAAATCAATAACAATCAATAATACATCTATTTGATAAATATAGTAGTAAATAGTTTGTACATAAACAATAACAATTGACAGAGTAATACAAATGTGGAAAAAAAGAAAGGTAACAAATAAACTAGCATGAAATAGCTTGTGCCATCATAGAGAAATGACTGATCAGTAGATCAATATCATGGTGTTGGTGGTAAATATTTATGAGATACATGTATGGTATATGAACAAGAATATGGCTGATTGTTGCTATACTAGTGTTACTTCTTCTAAATAGTGATAGCTAGTGCAATAATGAGGTAGCACAAGGAGGAGGGAACATGATGAAACTGTAGGAAGCTTGAGATAGGTAGATAAAGATAGGTACAGAGAAATTGGAATTCCATCAGAGAAGGGATAGTTTGGATGTTAGAATTTAGTAAGGGAAGAGATATTTTGTTTGTAAGAACTAGGAATGCCAAAATGATCAGCCTGGATTAGTGCAGGAGTAAAGCCAGTATTGGTTAGGTGTTCCTTAAGCAGTAGTTTAAATTTGGATGTGTTACTAGAATTTATTTTGTCTGAGGCATGGAATTCCAGGACTTAAATATCTGATGGGAGAATAGAGAGTCATGGTAACAATTATTAGATTTAGTTACTTTGAGTAGCAGTTTGTTGGATGATCTTAATGACCTGCCATTTGAATAGGGCTACACTAAGCTCATGAGTGCTGGACAGTTGTCTGGGTGGTGGAAGATGGAATGAATGAAAGTTAGTTGGTTGAAGGATAGGAGATTGTTTATGAAGTGTTGTGCAGTGGTGTGGCCTGTTAGGGAGGGTAGTAGCAAATTTTGTGATTTTGTGATAGGAGGACTGCAGTTTGTTTAAATCTGATTTTCTGAGATTAGTGAATTTTGGTGAGGCATTTGTTCCAAATTCTGTTGGTAAGAGTTGAGGGCACTGGTAGGGTGTCACTTCAGTGTTGACAATCATCGAGAGCTAAGGTTTATACCACTGGGTGGCTAGCCCTGTCATGGTATTTATTTCCAGTACATTTCAATTAAAATGATATAGAAAAAAAGTGGCAAAGTTGTGCAATATACAGTAAGATTATGCAAGGTAAAATAAAATGAAAAGATTAAATCTTTCATATGGTACCGGAATATTCCTTATGTTATCTGGAGCAGTGTCTCTCGCAGTACCATGATCCTTAATGTCTGACATAGCTACAACAGTCCACAACTCGCTGCCTGCCATAAAATGGGGAGAAAGAGAGAAATGACGTCAGAATTGCATGTTAGTAACCATCTGCAGTGACTGACTGCTAATGATATGGTCTGTAATAAAAAATGTAGTATATAAATCAATTTGAACTGTGAAATGCAATTTCTAGCATAGTTAACTGGAAAGAAGAAATTGTTTTGGCATATTAAATGTCAGGTGTGAAGGTGGGTGTTAACAAAACATACTGTGTTGACAGGTTTTACACAGATATGGAAATGTCCTCAGGAGGAATGTGGAAATAGATACCTTTCACTTGAAATATACAGATGCTCCACTCCCTGATTTGTAGCTGTTTTAGGTGCTAAAAAAGAAATAGAACAATATGAGTTGCATTAACTACAGATACCTAATGCATTAAAAGAACTTGCTGTTATCTGACTTACCCAGGCCCACTTCATCTGAGACAATCTGGAAAGTAATTCTAGGAATGCTGTATATCCAGTTACATGAGTTTAAAAAAAGACTTGCCCACAAACAAAACCACAAGACCATCTGGGTCTAGGTATAAGAAATGATGTTCACTAGTTTGAATCAACATTCCTTTCTTGATTCCTGATTAGCAGCAGTTAAAACATTGTTTAGATTTTTTTTGTATTCTTTATACAGTATATACCACACGATGGGTGGTTGTATATTAGTGAAGCATTTACTGCTAAATGTCAGTTTTCAAGAAAGTGATGACCTCTCATTTTATTTATTTCCAGTTGTTCACACTACTATAAAATGCTGCCATTCAAACCATGTAATGGTTCCATTCCATTCATTCCAACACAAACTAGCAGGGAGGATGTCTATTGGTCAACAGTGAAATAACCTATCATAGTGCAGATTCTTAGCATTATTTTCTGTTTTGCATTATGTCAGGTAGGGGATTCGTGATATGGGTGGAGGAGGGCAGTGTAAACCAGCCCACTGATATGAGTGAGTGTATATGATATGACAAGTACACTCCCATGTGCAAACATTAAAATGTAGATATCTAACTTCCACAAAAAAAATGTAAGACTGCTTTGTCAAGTCCACTGTTGCCCACTGTAGAGCAGGCATGAAGTACCATTTGGAAAACATGCCTTTATTGTTGGAAATCAAAGATGGCCATCAGCTGGCCAGCTGGCTAAACTTTTGCCTCTAAAGATACTTGACTGGTGCTTGCATTACTATTAGCCTTTTAACATTTGCAGTACATTCACTGCATTTCAGTTTTCAGGCACTCCTGGCTTTTGTTTTACAGAGATGGACAGGAAACTTAATTTTCCTGATTCCAAACAGTCCAACAATTTAGTTCCTCAATATTGTTTCACTACACTCAGTGCACTTTGATTTTTTTTGACAGGTTTTGAGAATGAGCTGCTCAAACAATGAAAAAAAAATCTACATTTTATCATATACTAAGCTCACGTTTCATTCAACTCAGAAAAAATGGATCATATTGCAAATCAATTGCAAAGTTTCTTATATGTGGCAATTGGCTTGTCAGTAACAGTCAATCCATTCAAAGTCAAAGCAGTCAGTTTCAGTACAAGGTAACTCGCTGAGGATAAGAAATAACTGCTATATGGCTGACCTTGTTGTTTATGGCTCCCCAGGTAAACTCTATTTATGGAAAGCGTAACAGGCATGTTATGGCATAGATATACTCAGCAATCACTGTTTATATTATCATTACTCCTTGTTTTTACTATGAATGTGCTTATTCCCAGTCATATATTAGCAGCTGCTGTCAATATCATGGCTATTTAAAAAGATTAGAGCACAAAGATACATATTCTGCTACTGTGTCAGGATGGCACATGAATCTTTTTAGCATAGCTGATACACACGTTTATGTGTACCTTGACATACCTGATCCAGAGACTGTGTGACAGCCCCATAACTCTGATTATTCCTGAGACTATATTTTATGCCTTGTTTCTTGAGAGAAGACCTTCAAGAAATGTCTGCAGTTTAGGTGCTAGGACTTTTCTGTAGTCACTGCTATCAGAGTTGAAGATTGGTGTGTGTGTGTGTGTGTGTGTGTGTGTGTGTGTGTGTGTGTGTGTGTGTGTGTGTGTGTGTGTGTGTGTGTCTGCGTGCGTGCTTGAGCATGTGTGGGCGAGCTTGAGACTGTGTGTGGGGGATGTGTTTGTGTGGGGGGTATGCGTGCGTGTCTGTGTGAAAACAGGAAGACTGCAGTTGATCTGGATATAGTAGCCATGCAACACTGTTTTGTAGATAGCTGACCACTGCATCATGGTCTGGATCTGTGTGTGTAATCATTACATATATGGAATAACAGAACTATGGAGCAAAGGTGGACCAATACTGGCTCGAAGCTTTACTTGGGTATAGTGGTGTCAGTGCAATGGGATTGCTACAACTCCCAGTGGGGTGTTCTGAGTTGACATGTGCCAATAGTTTTTGCACTTCTTAGCCAATAAAGCACTATTTTGGGGAGTGGGATTCAAAGATCCACCAACATGTGTAATGTCCATGTCTATGCGCACATGCACGTGTGTGTGTGTGTGTGTGTGTGTGTGTGTGTGTGTGTGTGTGTGTGTGTGTGTGTGTGTGTGCACACTCATCAAAGTGTAATGGATAGCAAGATTTGCAACTTTGGACTAACAAGTGCTGTCAAGGTGATGAGTAGCAGGTGTCATAAGACTGGGTTTGCTGACAAGTCTAGTGACATTGAACAAACAGATTTGCCCACATTAGCCATGTATTATTGGTGTGCGTGTATGTGTGTGTGTGTGTGTGTGTGTTTGTGTGTGTGTGTGTGTGCGTGTGTGCGTGTGTGGTGTAAAAGAACTGTGGAGCAAATCTGTACTGATATCTGTTTGCTGAGGGGGTCACTTGTATAAGTGCAGTGGACTGGGTTTAATAGGTAGGGATGGACATTGTGAGCTGATATCCATTAAGCATGTTCATTTGCCAAAACCATTACAGCAGTGTTTTGCAGAGAGGTGGAAATAGCCTCAAAAATGACTGGTATGTTGTGTGGGTATGGGTGACCATAGCCGGCATTAGGCACTCACGGAACCGGCGGCTGTGGGGAGCCTCCGATTATCTCCCCGCAAACAAAGCTCTCATATGTCAGCTGTGGGTTTCAACATCTCTGTTCATTCTTATTTCATCAACACCTCGTGGACATCTGCATGGTTGCATGACGTCACCTCGTGATTGCAAACTTTTTTTTTTTTTTTGATTTGTCTATAAGCTGCAGTCATTCAGGTCGACTTCAGTGAAACAATGGATCTGATTGGCTGCAGCACACATTGAAGCAAGTTGTCTTTTTTTTTTACAGGGAAGTAATGAAGTAAGGAGCTGATTGGTCCTTGAAAAGCACACAGCTTTTTAGATACTTTTTCTCCTCAGCTGGCTTAAACACACTGAGGTAATCAATTTTTATTACATATAGCTGCTGGATTAAAAAAAAGTGGTCATAGTCATTCAAAAAAGTAGAAAAATAGAAGTTAATCTGATTTACCAAATAAAGACAAATCAGTAAGGGAAAACACATTAACCTGCATTAGGATGCTGTATTTTTCTTGTTCATCGAAATGGTTACAATCAACTGCTTCTTACAAAAGCAAGGAAAATATGAAAAAAAAACAAAACAAAAGCACTGAGAATAAAATGTATTATGACTGAAGCATGAGAACTTCAATTATGCTGCTAAACAATCAACTCAGTTCTTTAAAGAGGTCGCAGATTAGTACTGTACTAAGTGGTGTAGTAGACAACGTCAGATGTCTATCTATCATGGCATATTTTTCAATTGTAGGACAAAGTGGAGGCATTTGGAATAGTCAAGTGGTGAAAAGGGTAAGAATTGTTTATTGTTTATTTTTTTGTTGTATAAAGTAAGCTCTGTGATTACAAGTTACATTGTGCCCCTTGTGCTCTTTCTGCTGAGGCATACAGCAAAAGCTGTACAAGGCTCATATCAGTATTTAAAGGTACAGAGAATGGAGATGGAGATAAAATATGTTTATTTCTTCCCTTAAAACTTTCAAATAGTGGCCGTACATTTATATTATATCATCTTACAGATACATAGTCACAATACTCTTCAGTCACTGCTAAAGGTGTGTCCTTTGTTCAGCAAGGAGAGCAACTTTGTATATGTCTGTTTCAGTAGACTGTAGTTTTTGACAGTTGTAACTTGAGTGCATGCTCAGTAAAGGTAAATTATATTCAAGTTTAGGGAGTAATACATTTTTTGCTATAGCATTACATGCTGCCGGAGATTGGAGGCGGGATATCCTGTAACAAAGTTTTAACTGAGAAGGAATTTTGGAAGTGATTTCGTCAGCATGGCTGGAGAAATTAAAGAGATAGTGCTGTATATTTGCATTGAGAATAATATTGCTTTTTAAATCCTTAATGACTAAGTCTGGTAATGACTTCGTTTCCTACTGCTTTTGAGCAACATGACATTGGTCTTAACAGAACTGACTTGTGGTCTGCTATCCTGAAGCCAAGTACAGAGGATAGAAATCTGATTCGTAGTTTACTTTGTAGGGACTAATGTTTTTGCTGGCATCTAGAAGAATGCTGTCATTAGCATATAAAGTAATGTTACTTCTTGAGGAAACAGCTTTGGAAATAAACTGAGCTGGGGAGAATGGTTTCCTGACTATGATTGAAACATGGTGATCAAAGGATAGAGGTCTGTTCAGACAGTGTCAGTTTTAAGTGAGTGATCTTAATGTAGCATTAACTAGGGAAATCTTGTTTCCAAAATAAAATCACACTAATTTTGTTATCCTTAAGCTTGAGCCTGTCATTAGTGCACAGTATATTAACCCAGTCATGCTTTTGTCAGAGTATGAGAGTATCCAAAGGGGAGCATGCAAGGCTGCCTAGTTTGGAGTCATTAGGAAATGTAGTCATTCATAACCCTTCACATTTCCCCCAGGGCTGACTGTCTAACATGATTCACTCCTGCGTGGGCAACCACAAGCCATAACTATACTTACATTGGACATATCTAACAACCCTAGTCACTTCAGAATTTTTGGCATGGCACGCAGATGTCACCAAGTTCTTGTCCAACCTGGTGATGGTAGAACATGTGCGCCAAATTACAGAGTCAGCAATAACTGAAATGCTACCATAGGAGGCTACAGGCATTGGGTATCTTTTAGATATAACTTTGCAGTGGTGATGATTCTTAACAGAGATGTTGGAGAAGATGCAGCTGTCATTCTAATAGTGTCCCTGTGGCGCATGCCTTTTATGAGGTCTCGTGAAGGCTTAGAGAATGATTTCTCTACCTCCTCAGCATAAGTGAGATTAATTTAATGTTGGAGTATAGTGCAATACCTGTATGATGTTTACCAGCACTGGTAGATAGTGAATGACCCTCCTCCAGTTTGAATAAACTTTTTCTTCTCTCACAAATCGTGTCTGTGTTATGTAAGAGTAAAGGGTTGTCAGTATATGGTAGCCATTTGCTGCATGGTTTCAAGGTGCCAAATGCAAACAGACTGGCCACAGATGATAATAGAACAGACTGTGAACCTACAATACCGAGAAAGTTGACAGACTTAGTACCTTTGATAAGAATGCATGAGGTTGGGGGGGTAGCAAGTGAAATAGGTAAGTGAGAGTTAGACTTTGATAGCAATCAAGTTAGATAACTAAAGCATTATGGGAAAGTGAGTAATAGCTCACATGGACAGTGACAGGGATGATGACCGATAGTAATAATCCTTTACTAACAACAATTGTGGATTTAAAAAGAAACATGGGGTGAAACACACAGTGAGAGGTAGTACTGAAGGATCGAGTATTTTATTGATTCCTTTTTTTTTATTTTTAGTTAGTTAGTTAATTATTTATTTATTTTACTGGGGTAAAACACTTATCAAACAATAATCAATTACAGGCTCAGCCTTGTAATAACAATGGGGGCAGTGATTAACAGGAAAAAAAAAATACTTGACTTGCAATTGTCAAGTTGAAGACAATGAAAGTGAAGCCAAGGGACTGGATTCCAAAACATCAGAGTATAGACTGCATGTCCTCCAACATTCCAGCTCTGCTGCTCTGAACAGTAAATTCAGACTACAGCCTGGCGTAACATTAGCTTGGGTGGCAGATCGATCTGGGCTGTGGATTACCAGCATGAGTATGGAGAATGCAGGACAGATGGCAGATTCAAGCTTTCCAGGAATGATCGTGGTTGTTGGACAAGTCAAGGTATTTTTAGCTGCCCTTCTAAGGGCAATTTCTAAAAGATCTGAAAAACTGTCTTTTTAAAGGCAATTTAAAAGGGCTGAACTGGTCTGGGCTTTGTGGAGTGGAAGCAAATAGCAGGTCAGTCTGCAATTGTGAAATGGGAGCAGAGGATTAGTAGTAGCCTTCTATCAACTGCATAAAAGGTACTTTTTTACGTTATTTTTAATTTTCTTTTTTGTGGGGGAGTGAATTAACCTAGAGAGATGACTTCATTACTTTTTTGGGCAGAGTTCTTGTGCTAAGAGATTGAGGAAGGAAGGCTTGTCTGTACTAAATGATGTCCATATTTGATGTAGTCTTTTTGGTCAATCTTGTACAAGAATGTTCATTAATTTATTCTTGTTTTATCTATAATTATGCTAAAAGATTGGTAGTGGAGGGGGTAGTGGCTGTGAGAATGTTGTAGAATGTACAGATGTTGTTTCAATGTATACCAATGCAAATCTTGCTATGCTCATGTTGTTTAATTTATACTGGCAATGTTTACAACTATACCTGATGTTACAGCTTTGTTCTACAACTTTTTGCTTTGTCACAAATTATTGTGCTGAGAGGTCGGGAAGGGGTTTAGCAGCTGTGAGAATGTTGCATAATGTATAGATGTTTTAATGTATACTAATGCAAACCCTGTTATGGTAGTATTGTGTATACCAGTAATGTTTAGAACTATCCCTGATGCTACAACTTTGTTTTGTGATAATTTTTAGCTTTGTCTGTAGTTATTGTGTTGAGAGCTTGGGAGCATGGTTAGGGGCTGTGAGAATGTTGCACACTGTTCAAATGTTTGCCTGGTATTTTTTGTTTATTTCTTAAAAAACTGAGGTCATGCAATGTATAAGCATGTTGTTAATGTTACGCCTTTGTCTTGTTTTCATATTTCCACTTCATCCAGAATTATTGTGCTGAGACATTTGGGGTTAGGGGCTGTGACCATTCTACAGAAAGTACTGATGTCTTAATGCATGCTAATACACAGTTAGATATTGGTATTTTTGGTTTGTTCCTCATCAGAAATGTAGGCTCATGCAATGCATGCTATTGCAAAGTATGTTCTACCTTTTTTATTAATTCATAAGTACATTGTTTAAAATGTCAGATATTGGGAGGGGGGTTAGCGGCTGTGAGGATTTTGCATAATGTATAGATATTTTAGTGTATACCAATGCAAACCCTGTTATGCTAGTATTGTGTACACTGCCAATGTTTATAACTATCCCTAATGCTGTGACTTTGTTCTATGATGATTTTTTTCTTTGTCCATAGTTATTGTGTTGAGAGATTGGGAGCATGGTTAGGAGCTGTGAGAATGCAGCAGTTTGCCTAGTATTTTTTTTCTCAAATGTGGTATCATGCAATGTATAAGCACACTGTTAATGTTACGCAATTGTCTTGTTTTTATTTTGTTTTCACTTCATTCAGAATTATTGTGCTGAGACATTGGGGGTGGTATGTAAGAATTCTGTAGAATATACTGGTGTCTTAATGCATGCTAATGCAAACACTGTTTTACTTTCTAAGTTTATCATAGCAATGCCTTAAACTGTCCCTGATCTTACGCCTTTGTTCTTCATGTTTCATATCTTCCACATAAGGCCTTATGCTTTTGTCCAGAGTTCTTGTGCTAAGGGGGGGCGGGTGTCTGTCCTCTCAATGTTTGCATGGCACTTCTGTTATGTCCCTCATAAATGATGTTTTCTACCAAGTCCATGATTTTACTCCTTTGTTCTGCAAATCGTTTTGGTTTGTTCAGAATTGTGTGCCAAAGAGATTGAGGTAGCGGGCAGGTATATGAAAATCTTGTGCATGTTATGCAGTGCCTGTCACTGTGATTGCATTCCTCAATTTTGGCTAGTTTGTGATTAATGTCAGAACAGATTTTGGAAATATCTGTTTTTTTGCTCCATAACTTTTTTCTTGTCTCATAGTTTGGTGTGCTCCCATTAAAACTTGTGACTTTCTACCTAACCATTTGTTCTTTCAGACTTTAGTCGCCTGTTCCAGAGAGCTTGTAATAGCAATATTTTAAGTCATTTTGGGCCTTTTCACATGTTTGAGGGGAATGAAAGGGAGAGAATTTTGTTATAATATAGTATTGCTACTAAATGCCAGTCTGTGTGTGTGTGTGTGTGTGTGTGTGTGTGTGTGTGTGTGTGTGTGTGTGTGTGTGTGTGTGTGTGTGTGTGTGTGTGTGTGCATGCATACGCACCTCTGTGAGTGACTACCTTGCTGTGGTGTAGGGGCTTGTCATAATGTAACATTGGTACTAAATGCTAGTCAGTGTGTGTGTGTGTGTGTGTGTGTGTGTGTGTGTGTGTGTGTGTGTGTGTGTGTGTGTGTGTGTGTGCACCTCTGTGAGTGGCTACCTTGCTGTGGTATAGGGGCTTGTCAGAATGTAACATTGGTACTAAATGCAAGTCAGTGTGTGTACCCTGGCACACCAGTTCTTAATTATCTGAATGTAGTAACATTATAGTGATCATTAAATGGTGCTGGATGAACTTGACAGGGAAAGGGGTACAATGGCAATGAGGTCACACTTTATATTCTCCTGACTAGAGCCCCCCACTTGAAACTTGCTGTGGGCCCCCAAAATGCTAGTACCAGCCCTGTAGGTAACTTTATGTTTGTGGGGAGTGGAGGTATACCTTTGTAAGTGTGGTATAAATGTTATGGATTGTCAAATGGAGAGATTAAGAGTAAAATTGTGCTCAGTGTGGTCCCTACCAATTTCATCATTGCTTGATCAAGACATATACATTTACCTGTGTTTGTCAGTACAATTTCTGAGTGCCTTGTTTAGAGTATGGTATCATTGCTACAGCTGCTAGTAATGTTTCAATACATGTGTCATGAAGTATGTATATGCCTGTCTGATGTGGGATAATTGCAGTGCAGAACAGATGAGTAGATTGTCATATCACTTATCAGCATACCCCATAAGTTCAATTTTGGCTTATACTTTTGCTATGACATACTACAATCCATACTACTTTTTGAATAAAGTATTGGATTCTTATGAACAAATAATAACATTCATTGCAGTTAAATATTTCTTTTTTTTTTCTCCAGAAAATGAATGCTAATTCATGTAGCCTTATTTTTGTGAGCTTACTAAATCAGTAGTTTCGCTATTTTCAAAATAATCTGATTTGGAAGCTTTCTCCATGTGTCTGTTGCTGAGAGGATGGCAGATATGCTACATGTTTACAACTAAGACAAACTACATAAATCAATAGTAACAGAAAGTACTAGGTCACATCAGAGGCTTGGGGGATCATTGTTAAGAAGAAAGTGAGAACTGTTTCATTGCTATGTAAAGCATGGCATTAAATACCATAGTTCAGGTTATGCTATAACAGAATAACTATGCAAAGATAACCACATGAGCAGCCAGAATGCAATTCAAATCAAATATTTTACTGTGCAAATGTTAAGAAATGGATAGATTGGTTTAAACTGATGTATGCTTTTGTTTTTAGAAATAAATCCCGGAAAATGGTATTGAGAAGTGAAGAGACATATGAAGAAACCGTTTTAGTGGTACACCAACCTGTAGATTTGTTTGATATTTATTGTCATGCAAAGTTGACTGGTTAGTTGAATCTAGCCAAGCTGGAAATGTGAGACTCTAGCTCATTGAAGGAGGGGAGATGGGAGGAGTGACTTGTCCAGGAATTGAAACTTGCAAAATTGACCTTTGTAAAAAAAATATTTTTTTGTGTCAATAATTTGTTGAAACTTTTGCAAGCTTCTTTCATAACATGTGGTGGAACAATATTTGTAAAACTCAGTGATGACCAGTGAAAGACATATTATCTGCAGACTCTCAAACTTTGCGGGTTTTTTCAGGTGTTCCATTTTAAGTGAATGGAAGTTTAGTCTGAGAACAAATGATAGAGCTTCTTTTTCTCACAGTCTGAGCTCTCATAGTGCATTATGGGACAGATTTGACTTTGCAAAGGAATCAAGATGCCTGCCCCCATAATGGCAGACAAGGATAAAAAAAATAACATTAGGAATAAGTACTTATTTAATTGTAGGCAGCTTTGGGAGGTGCAGTAATTCATGGCACGATAAAAAAAAATATGCTTTTTCATCATTTGCCCATAGCAATCCTTTAAGGACTGTCACTCTGGTTTGCTTTTAGACCCCCCCCCCCCACACACACACATTTTCTTGGTTCTAGCTGGGACTGCCAATTTAATATATTTGTCCAGATATGAGTATCAGCATTTTGTGTAATGCTATTATACTTGAATGTAGATATTTCATCATAGAATTGTTGGATATTTGTATATTTAAAGTCCTTGAATTCTGAAATGTTTGTTTATTATGGTTTGGAGATTCTGATGGAGATAGTTATTAGTTTGTGGTCTAATCTGACTAATCAGGAGGATAACTTGGGAATGCTACATATAGATGCTAAGTTTAAGACCAGGTCAAGTATATTCAGTTATCTCTTAAGTTCATTAACAATCTAGTCCAAGGATTTTTTATTTATAAAATGTAAGAATGTTTGAGCATATCCTACAATGGTATAGGTCTCCCAGTAAATCACTGGATATTTAAAATCACCTAGGGTAACATTGTTTTTTCTTATGGGCAGGTTATTCAAAATATTTATGAACATTCTGTGATTTCCTATAGACATGTTGGGAGTTCTTTAGCATACTGTGAACAGGTAGCTGATCTTGTTTAGCAAGATTTGAATCTCTATAAGGTCCACTTGCTGGTCTCTAATTATCTGTATCAAAGTAACATGGTTTGTAAAAAAATATGGATATTCCACCACAGTTTCCATCAGGAATCTAACAACTTTCTTCAAATTTCTGCAGTTGAATAATCAACACATAAAAATAGTATGCAAGCAGAAGAATACTTTGATAACACACCAACAGGACAGTACAGAATCCAAACTGAAAGATAATATTCAGAACAGAATAGTTTATTAGGAGTTAAGTGCTTTCATATATGGTAATGCATTGCTTCTACAGGACTAAAAACTGAGCACAAACCCTCGAAATAAATGGCAACAATAAATTCCTCAATTAATTGAAAACTTGAATAATTAAAAATAATTGCGTAAAACACTTTTAGAGGAATTCAATAATGCTTACACTAAGTGTACACTGTTCTGAGTGAACAGACAACACAGGCATAACTCATACCTTCTTCCTTCTCATTTTAGTTTTCCTACTGATATTCTTACAACTTTAAATATGGATAGGGATTCGTAAAGGTTACCACAAAGTGTAGACTACACGTATACTTAGTATAATCTTTCTGGGTAACTAGAAAGCAAAAAAATGTGATAAGGATGTTCTTGAATACATATCATGTACACTTAGTGTAAGCTTCACTGAGTCTGGCGCAAACAAAAATAGATGCAATACAATATATACCCAATTTCACTACCATAACTCAACATAACAATTGTATTTTTTTAGAAACCTTACATTTTAACTTTTAGTTTTTAAAGATAATTTTAATTTATTATGAATACTGATTTATTCCTTGGAATACAGATGCACTTATTCTCAATTGCCAGTAAGTTTATTTCAGTTCTAAAAGATAAGTGCACTGAATCAGTTACAGCAAAAACAGCATTTCTGAAGTCAGATCATGCAACAGAATGCCTATATAATGCATTATCCAATCTAAGATTTGTTATATCTTTCAAGTCTTCTCTTATGTATGTTCTTAAACTTCTAATGGTTTTGCCAATGTAAAAAAAAGAAGCATGTCTGACAAGTAGCCAAATAAATAAATCCACAAGAATTACATGTAAAATGACCTTTAGTGTGAATGGTTTTATCTTAACCTTCAACATAAACTGTATTAATATTACTGATATATCTACAAAACTTGTAGAAAGCACAAGAATATGTTCCCTCAATTTTTTCAGTATGCATAATTTTTACATAAATACTACCTCACAGCAAGAGGTTCTCCCGTTCGATTCTCGGCTGGGCGTGGGAGTGCCTTCTGTGTGGAGTCTGCATGTCCTCCCTGCGGTCGGGTAGCATTCAAAAGACATGCGTGCGTAAATGGGTGTGCCTTCGTTGAAGGTTGGGCGTCGAGCTGGCACCTTGGCATTTCGTAAAAATCTACTACCAATCATTAGCGGACCGGAGTTCCGCTGTGGCGACCCCTTACCTGGAAAAGCCGAAAGACAAACAACTGTTATCACTATTCAACAATTGCTTAATATTTTTTTGACCTTTTGTATATAAATGTTTTAACCTTTTGTATATAAATGTAAGAACTTCCCCAAAAATTATTTTCAGTTTATCGCAATGTGCTAACTCTTTCCAATTGATTGTTAGTTATAATTATGTGTATAATGCTATTGTCTCTACTATAATCCAGTGCAAATGAACTGGTTCTATTAGTGGAACTTACATCTCAAATTCCAAGCATTAAATTTGGAGGCTAAAATAAGCCAAAATTTATTTCCTAGATGTTGCTTAACAATCTCTAATATCTTTGTTACAAAATTACAGGAATAACTCCAATCAACAAATATTTTTTTTCTGAAATTCACATTCCATAAAAAAATAATCATAGCTAATAAGCCTGGAGGTTCTATTAAATGGTCCCTTAACAACATTTTTTCTTGATAAAACCTGGATGTACACTGCTATAATGTAAAAATGTATTGGCAATTTTTTTTTTATATATATAACCTTAATGTGTATTTTTCATAAACATCATGTTTAGTAATAGTTACATCTAAATAATTTATAAATTTATTGTTGTAAGTAAATGTACATTTAAAAAAATAGTACTATTTAAATTATTCATAAATTCATGTAAACTGCCAACTGAGCCAGTTCATATAAAATAAAAATCATCTATTGACAATAAAAACATGCAAAGTTATAAAAACAAGAATTATGTAAGTACTGTCATTCTCATTCATGATAGCATTTACATAACTAGGTGCCATAATAGCTCCCATTGCTATTCCAGCTACTTGTCTATAATATTTCTTATTGAATATAAAGAAATTATTAGACAATATGAGATCCAGAATACTACAGTAAGTTTCCCACTGCCTTGCAGAAATCTTATTAAAATTAAGTAGATAATTATGAAACATCTCCAAACCTCATGTACAAATTTACTAAATCAGCTCTAACCAAAATAATAGTATCATTAAGTAGCATCTTATCTTCTTCTTCTTCTTCTTCTTCCCCTTTTGGTTTTCCCATTAGGGGTTGCCACAGCGGAACAATGATCTGCAGAACTATTGGCAGTGGAGGTTTACGGTGTTGAGTTGCCAGCCCAGCACCCAGCCTTCCACAGAAGGCACATAAACACACACACACACACACACACACACACACACACACACACACACACACACACACACACACACACACACACACCTAGGACCAATTTAGAGTGTCCAGTCCACCTGCAGCATGTTTTTGAGATGTAGGATGCTGGAGCACCTGGAGGAAACCCACATGATTGCAGGGAGGACATGCAGACTCCACCCAGAAGGGAGCTCAGCCAAGAATCGAACCAGAGAACCACTTGCTGTGAGGTGGCAACACTAACTGCTGCACCACCTCAGCTGCGCATTAAATAGCATCTTATCAATATTCATTAAAAAATGCCCTAGGTTCTTAGTATAAGACAAGAAAGTACCCATTATGTCCTTAATGAACGTTCAGTATAAAAAGCAAATGGTTTTGTTTTCAATCCATTGGCAGCAATGATTGACCTAAATGGAGGGTCCAGTCTCAATTTATGTATTTTAGGTATCCCGAATAAAACTGGCAGAATGGGATGTTCTTCATGTTTCACTGTTGCAGTCATTACATTAGGGTAATCTGCTGGCAGGTTGCCCTCAGTCGGCCTGATTAACAAAGTCTTGGGTCCTGCGTCGGTTGCTGTCCCTTCTTCCATGGCATCAGGTTGTCAGGAGTATAAAACATGCAGCTGATGCCATTACATCAGTCTTTCTTGCCGTGCGGTGCCCGAAGCAGAAGCAGTTTGCAAGTACCGGTCGGCCGACTCCTGAAATTTTCATTTTTGAGTTTCAGAACCAAAATCTTCCAACTAAAAGCTGAGTACCCCATTGGGGAAACTTTTTGTTGCTCCTTACCGATGTCAGTAAAAGTTAATAATTGCATTACTTGTGGGAAGCAAATACCTCATAAGGATTTTCATTTGTACTGTATTCCTTGCCTAGGCTCTGACCACGACATACCTTGCTGTCGGTTTTGTGCTTTATATAATCAGCGCACTCTCCATCGTCGGTAGATTTTTGCTTCTAAATATTTCGGTTCTTGGTTTAAATTATCCAGAAATGATGTCGGTTAGCCATCCGACTACCGGAATACCAAAAAAATGCCATTGAGGTCCAAAATTGCTGACAACGCTTCTCCTAAGCCAGTCGCCAGTACTCAGTGAGGCACTTTCGCAGCCCCTGATACCCGCTACTTCTGATTTGCAGGCCTCTACTGAGACCCATTCAAAGTCCAGTATGCCACGAGATGCTTCACATATGGAATCCGCGGATGTCTCTACTTTGGATGGGTCCAGAGCCGCTGAGCAGGCACTGGCTTCTGAGGGTGTATTCAGGCCTACAGACGTGCATATTAAACCGACTCCAACTTCAATACTAAAGCCTAAATCTAGATCTATGTCTAAAAAAACGATGCCCAGGCCGCATGTTCAGGCCCCTATGCCTAAAAATCAAATTATCAAAATGGCTGAAGATTTAATTACTCTAATCAGGGGTAGTCAACTCCCCCCCTCCAAGAGGACTAGGATTGAACTTGACTATAATTCTTCTGAACAGGACTCTGTTTCTTCTGACTCTTAATGATCTGGATTTGTCCATACCTACTTATGAGGACTCTGATGCAGAGGATTCCATTCCCTCTGCTTCACCACCTGAGGATTTCTCTTTTGGGGAAACTTTACATACCTAAAGGGAGCATTTCCACTGGGAAAGTCAGTATTTCTCTGAATCCAAAAAGAGGCTTAGGGATTTCGTTCTTCTTCTTCAGCATAGGCCATTGGCTATACCTCCTGTACTAGACATTGTTGATGATGTGTTTTCAGAATCCAGTATGGCCCCTGATTCCTGGCCTCCAGCTCCTAGCAAACCCGACAAATACTACAGAGTTCCCTGAGTCCCACAAATTCCTTTTCAAAAATCCTGTTGCGGACCCTGAAACCATTTCTTAGGGCCCCAAGGGCATTAAGGCTTCTACTGCTAAAAATCCTACCCCTTCTGATAGAGATTCCAGGGCACTGGATAGATGGGATAAAAAGGTTCATACTTCTGTAACTTTAGCAATCAGAGCTTTAAACTGTCAATTCCATATGCTAAAATATCAACAGCATATTGTGGGACTGCTTAAACAGAAAATGATGTTGATTTCTGACTGTGTGGAGAATAAAGATTTACAGGACTTATTGCATTCAGCTGAACAAGTTGGCAAACATACTTTGCAATGTGGTTTTGATTCTTTAGAGACCTCTTGCAGGGCTGCTGTTACTGAGTCTGTGCTTAGAAGGCATGCTTGGCTTAAGGAGCAATCTCTGCCTGATCATGTTAAAGCAAAACTTTTGGATGCTCCTTTACAGCAGGACCGCCTGTTTGGCAATAAGGCTGAAGAAGTTCTAAAAAAGATGGAAGATAAAGCTAAATCTATTTAAACTGTGAAAGATTTCTTACAAGTACAACCCCCTAGATTTAGTAGGCTCTGGCCTACTAAGAACTGGTCCTTTCCAGCTCCTTCCAGAGCCACTCCAGCCAAACCCAGACATTCCAAAAGCACCAGGTTTCAGTCCCAAGGGACTTTCAGAACTAAGCAATGAGGTGCTTCCACTTCCAAATCTGGAAACAACAAGGCACCACCCTATGTTAAACAGTCTCAATAACTTCCCTTTAAAATTACCAAGTACTTACCTCTTAGCTGCCCCTTTGGGGGGAAAACTGGCTCTTCATTCCAGAAACTGGCAACTTATAACCCAGGACAAATGGGTGTTAAATATAGTGTCCCAGGGATACAGATTTCATTTTCACACATTGCCAACCCCAAATGGGTGGCCAGACCTGCCCCCAAATCAGTGGACAGAGGCTCAGAAACAAGTGCTTTCCCTCCTAAACATGGGGGCTATTCAACTAGTACCAGAAGAGGAAAAGGGACAAGGTTTCTATTCCAGACTTTTCCTGGTAACCAGAAAAGACAAATCATGGCGTCCAATTCTGGACCTGTCTACTCTAAACACCTTTCTGGACATTCCAAAATTCAAGATGCTGACTCTTCACCAGTTACTTCCTATGCTAGGCGAGGATGCCTGGTTGGCAACTCTAGATTTAAAAGAGGCTTACCTGCATATCCCAATCAGGGAATCTTGCAGAAGGTACATATGCTTCAAAGCAGGCTGCATGCATTATCAGTTCTCTGCACTGCCCTTTGTCTTGTCTACTGCTCCCAGGGTATTCACAAAGTGCCTGGCTCCAGTAATTGCATTTTGCAGGCAAAGAAATATTCAAATATATACATACCTGGACGATTGTCTAATTCAGACAGGAAACCAGGCCATTCTTCTAAAACATCTGGCGTTTGTAAACAGAGTTCTAACTTGTCTAGGGTACTCCATAAACAAAAAAGAAAATCACAACTGGTATCCTCTCAAAAATTTATATTCCTGGGTGCAAGCTTGAATACAACTGCCCAGATGGCTTTCCTTTTGCCAGAAAAGCAAATTCATTTGGTGACTTACGTCAAACAGGTGGCCACAAATACCCTGCTATCTGCAAGGCAAATACTGCAAGCCTTGGGGTTCATGGCCTCCTGCATTCTTCTATTTCCATATGCAAGACTGCATATGAGGAAACTTCAGTGGTACTTAAAAAGTTTATGGAGTCAACATTGTCACAGCCTGGAAACAATGATTTCTATCATACCTTGCCTGCGCCTAGAGTTCCTATGGTGGGCAGAGGCCTGCCACCAAAACAAGGGACTGCCATTCACACCACCCTCACCACCAAACCCTAACTACAGACGCATCAGACTATGCATGGGGGCTCATCTGGCAGGGAAGTGCATTCAGGGCAAATGGAGCCCAAATCAAATGCACCTTCATATCAATCAAAAAGAAATGCTAGCTGTACAGAATGCTCTGACAGCCTTCAAGGACTACCTTCATCCAGGACAATTACTGATAAAGACGGACAACACCATGGTTATGTGGTACATAACAAGCAGGGGGGTACACATTCCTACCCCCTCTGCAGACTAGCCATGGCATCGTGGAACACGGCCTTGAGATACCAAGTACAACTACAAGCTCAATTCCTGCCAGGAAAGCTGAATGTTCTGGAAGATGAACTAAGCAGAAGTCTCATGGACCCGCACGAATGGAAACTGGAATCACAGATTTTCAACATGTTGACACGCAAATGGGGTATCCCAGACATAGATCTTTTTGCCTCACCCTGGAACTACCAGTTGGACAAATTTTGCACAAGAACTCATCACAACAAAGGCTGGAAAGTGGATGCTCTGTCCTTCAGCTGGAAAAACTTTTCAGTTTATGCCTTTCCCCCCCTGCCTCTGCTCTCCAAAGTTCTACTAAAAGTCAAACAGGACAAACCAAAAATGATTTTGATTGCTCCAAACTGGCCTCGCCAACACTGGTACCCACTCCTGCGCAGTGTGTCACACAGGTCACTGTAGCACCTGCCTCAGACACCTTCCTTACTGTCTCAGCAGGAGAACCAAATTCTGCACCCTCAGCTCCAAACATTAAATCTTGCAGCTTGGCTAATCACTTAAAATCCCCCTTAGCATCCCTCAGCAAACCTGTGATGGATGTCATTTTGGAGGCGAGAAGACCTAGTACTAGAAAATCTTATGCTGACAAATGGAAAAGATTCTTTGCATGGAATCAGTCTCAAGGGATGAGCACAGCAGTGCTCAATTTACCTCAGATTTTGCAATACTTAACTGAGATGCTTCTCAAGGGCCTGCCTTTTTCCTCCATAAAAATCCATGCCTCAGCCATTTCAGCTCATTATAATAAAGACCCCCTCCTCTTCTCTCATCCTCTTCTAAAGCAGTATCTTAGAGGGGCCAAAAACTTGAGACCACCCAGGAGAGCTCCAAACTCTGCCTGGGACCTTAACTTTGTATTGGAGAAACTCGCTCTTCCTCCTTTCGAGCCAGCTGCTACTGCAGACTTAAAATTTATTTCCTGGAAAACAGCTTTCCTTTTAGCAATCACTTCAGCTAGAAGGATATCTCAATTACAGGCCCTTATGGCAGTGGAGCCTTTCATCATCTTTCATGCGGACAGCGTGTCACTCAGGACCAATCCATCATTCATGCCCAAGGTGGTATCCAGTGTGGCTCTTAATCAGTCCATTTATTTGCCAACTTTCTTTCCTAATTCACAGAACAAGGGGGAATGGATTCTACATTCATTGGATGTACACAGACAACTTAGATTCTACTTGGACAGGACTAAATCTCAAAGAAAATCTGAACAACTGCTGGTAGCATTTGCTGCAGAGGCAGAGGGGAAGGCTATTTCAAAGCAAACTATTTCTAAATGGAGAAGCCATTGTATTCATTAGTGTTATAAGCACCATGGAAAACCTATCCCCAGGGGATCAGATCTCATTCCACCAGGGCTGCCTCTACTTCAACAGCCTTTCTGAGAGGTGTTCCTACCAGGGATATTCTAGAAGCTGCTACCTGGAGTTCAGTTCATACTTTCACCAAGCATTATCATTTACCATTTTTCTCTAAATCCAGAGCTGGCTTTGCCACGGCTGTTTTGCAGGACCTTATAGCTGGTCCTAATGCTGTATAAATCCATCCTCCCAACCATAGCTTTGGGAATCTACCCAAATGTAATGACTGCAACAGTGAAACACGAAGAACATAGTACAGTTGTGTACACTTACCATAAATATAGATGTTCGAGTGTATTCACTGTTGCAGTCCTGGTTACCCTCCCACCAGCCCCCTGTTTTTCTCTTACTGTACCTCTAGTTCCTTTTACTATGCTTAAAAGCATTTTGGTGTATTTGCTTTTGTCTGAAGGTATATTTTTGTGTTTTTAATTTTATATATATATATATATATATATATATATATATATATATATATTGCTCCCCATTTGGGGGACACCTGATATCTGGGGCAAGAAAAACTGATGTAATGGCATCGGCTGCATGTTTTATACCCCTGATGACCTGACGTCATGGAAGAAGGGACAGCAACTGATGCAGGACTGAGGGCAACCTGCCAGCATATTACCCAAATGTAATGACTGCAACAGTGAATACACTCGAACATCTACATTTATGGTATGTGTACACAACTGTACTATACTGAAGACTCAAAAGTTTAAGCAACTGTGAAGAAATGTATCAATTAGACACCATATTATATAATTCAGCATCAATACATTTATATGCTTTCATTACAGCTGAAAATGTCACCTCCTCATATGATGTATCTTAAGTTAACACGTTTTTGATTTTATTACAATACTAAGTAGTTTTCATAATAACTATACTGCCTCCTTATCTGACTTCATCACTCATAAATTTCCTCTCTCTTTAAAATCTCAAATGGCGTTTCTTTCACCATAAGAGATGTTATGCCATTTCTTTTTTCTTACTGAGTACGACTGATAACTCAGTCCTTTATTCATTTTCACACATATTTTCAAAAATGTGGCTAAATTTGCCTATAGTGGTGGATTAAAAGTACTAACACATTTAAATTGTGCAGCCTGACTAAAGCTACACCCTTTCTAAGAAAAAATATAAGGCAAATTCATTTTACAACAAAATGGTCTCAATTCCAGCAGAATAGATTCTATATCTGAATCATGTATAGAAACAAAAGACAAACCTTTTTTCTAAATTTTATAAGAGTCCATTGAATGTTCAACAGCACTACAATTATGAATAAGAATTCCTACATCTCGTAATGCTAATTATGTTTCCTTTTGCTGTAAAATTGTAATTGATGCTGTTTGGATTTCAATTTATGTTTCCTGTTGTATGGATACTGAAAAGGAGGAAGAACCTCACTGCCAATCACCTCTTTATCAATCCTTGGGGCAGCCAGTTCCTGCAGTTTATTGGATAAATGTTCCAACCTTCTAGGAATCTCATTGGAAGTGCTTGTTGTTTCATATAAAACACTTGCAATATCTAAAACTTGATGAACTTCATCAGAATGCAGACACCCAGTAAAATAAACATTCATGTCCCTTCTAATTTTTTTTTCTTTTTTGGGAAAAATTTTCTCCTTCATACTTATTTAGTTTAACAAAAATGTTCTCATAAATACTAATATAAGAACTAAAAAGCAAATCACTGAGTATTTTGAAAATTGTCAGTCTCTTTCTTAAGCTGGTCAACTGCTTTAACATGATATTTAATAAGTAGTACCATGTATTCAAAATCAGCCCATTGAATGAATGCAACAAAATCATCCACCATAATGTTATTTACATCAACACCATTAGGGAACCTAAAAAAAACATAGACCCTTTGGTACTCTACCAGCTTTAATGCTCTCATGAAAAAAAAAGACTATTCCATTGCAGGGACTTAACCTTAAACAATTTCTACTCAAAGTCAAGTAAAAGTTCTTTTAAAGATTTGACTGCTGTGCATTGAATTTGTCTCATTATCTCAATTAAAAGACAAAGTCTTAGGTGGTGCCAACACTGCCTCTAACAAACTCTTACTGGTGTGAGCAAGATGAAAAGTCAACCTTACTCTGAGCAATTGTGCTTCCAGATGAACTGCATGACCTGGAAGCATCACATTACAGAGAATATTATGCTCACCACAGTTACTAGATGCAGGAGAAGCATATAACCTAGCCGGCAATGTTTTTTCAGTTTCTCTATTAGAAGAACAGGTACAAATCTTATTAAGCGTCTTAACTAAAAAAAGTAAAATTCAGCTGGAATAGTTTGAAATGTTAGTAAAGATTCATTCAAGCCCATCACTGGTGTATCTAGTGTACCCATATGGTGAGAATGTAGAATGAAGCAAAAGCAAAAATCCAACAGCTGCCTTCAAATCTTGGAGGTAAATAATCAACAAATAAAAATAGTACACCAGCAGAAGAATACTTCAGTAACACATCAACAGGATTGCACAACATCCAAACTGAAAGATAATATCCCAAACTAGAGAGTTTTTTAGGAGTTAAAACGTCTATGCCAGTTCTAGACTTCTTCAGAACTGAAAAATGAGCATAAACCCTCCAAATAAATCACAATAATAAGCTCCTCAATTATTTGATAAATTGAATAATTAAAAAATAATTTAAAGCACTTTGTTAAAAACACAATTATATGCAATACAATATACATGCAATTTCACCACCATAACTCTGCGTAACAATTGTGTTATTTTAAAACCCTTAAATTTTAATTTTTAATTTTTAAAGTTAACTTTTTTACTATGAATGCTTATTGCCTCATTTATTCCTGGAAATACAGATGCATTTTAACCTCAAGTGCCAATAAGCTTCCTTCAGTTCTAAAACAGTATTTAAATCACCTCCTAATAAAGGTGAGTGCACTGAATCGATTACAGTAAAGGCAAACTTTCTGAAGTCAGGGCCTGCAACAGAATGTCTGTATAATTTTATATCATTCAAATGTTCTGTTTTGCATGTCCTTAAACTACTAATGGTCTTGCTGATGCAAAAAAAAGAAACGTATGACAAATAGCCAAATAAACCACTCCTCAAGAATTACATGTAAAACAACCTTTAGTGTGAATGGTTTTATCATAACCTTTAAAATATCCTGTAGTACTATTACTGATATATTTATTTATTTTATTTTACATTTGTTGACCGGGCTAGTCTAACTGGATATATGTCCATTTTCAGTAGAGGCCCGGGGAGAAAAGCTCCAAAGACAGATACATTATAACAAAATGTATAAGGTTACAAATACAAAAAGTGTTTGTCAGGTTACAATCAAGTTAACAAAGCAGTAGATACAAGCATTTTACAGTTTATTACAAGACAAATATTTACAATAATATGAGATAACATATTCACGTGAGGTAGATCAAACTTAAGGTTTACAATTTCATGAGAATGGTTGTATAAGAGTATTGATAACATGTTGAATGAGATATCCATGTGAGGTAGAACATCACTAAAGTGGGTTTGCTATTTTTCTAAAGTTTGCAGAAAGAGCATTAAATTATAATTGAGGAGGAGTTAGGAGAAACTTAGTCACTGAAGTTATATGTTAGTCAGGGTTAGTGCAAGGGCATAACCAGTGTGTTCTAAGGTGTATTTTGAGTTTTTGTTTGAAATGAGGTAGGGAAGGAAGTGATATAAGATCACTAGGTAGAAGATTCCAGTATTTCCCAGTTGTGTAAGAAAAAAGAGAGTTTCCTGCCATGTTATTAGACTTATTAATACTAAGTAGAGGTTTGTTAGCTGAGCGTAAGGAATTAAGATTGTTGTATGGGGTAATGAGGTTTGAGAGTATAGGAGTGTTGTTGGGTTGGTTGAGGATCTTATGAACAATGGTTAGTTGGTTAAAATGAAGCTGATTTTGCAATTCAAGCCATCCTAGTTGTTTTAGATTCTGGCAGTGATGAGTTCTAAAGCGATTACCAGTAGGAAATCTGGCAATGTTGTTGTAAGATGTAGTGAGTTGAAGAAGATTCTTCTTGGATAGGTTGGTGTAAATAGGTAAGGCATAGAGGAGTGTTGAGATTAGATGAGAGTGGGCAATAGTAGTTCTGGCGGTTGGAGTGAGAAAATATTTAATCCTGTATAGGGAGCCCATTTTTCTGTTGACTGTTTTTATAGTATTGTTAATATGGTTATCAAAGCTGAGGTGATTGTCTATAGTTATTCCTAGGAGTTTGGTGGTAGAATCAGGGGATATGAGGGTGCCATTGTTAGAAATGACAGAGAAATCTAAGGGCATGGATTTACGGGTAGGTGTGAAGAGAAGGAGCTTTGTTTTTTTGGGATTCAGGAGAAGGCAATGTTTTATGAACCAAGTCTCAACTATGTTAAATATTTTCTGAGTTAGGGATTGTAATTCTGATGAAGATTCAGCTGCACAGATTAAAGTTGAATCATCTGCATATTGTATGCATGTTGCCTGAGGAATAGCTAGGTAGAGATCATTGATAAATATTGAGAATAAGAGAGGGCCTAGGATGGAGCCTTGAGGGACACCGAGTGAGACTGGAAGGTGGGATGATAGTTTATTCTCCCAGAGCACAGCTTGTTGCCTATTGCTGAGGTAAGAAGAAAACCATTGTACAGCCAAAGTATCAATAGAGAGTGACTTCAGAATATTTATAAGTAAAGAGTGGTTTACCATATCAAATGCTTTTGAGAGATCAATAAATAGAGAGGAAGAGAGGACATTGTTATTGCGGTTTTTGTTTATGGTGTCAGTAAAAGATAAGAGGGCAGTAGTAGTACTGTGGAATGGTCTAAAGCCATGTTGGCTTTCAGCAAGTATGTTATGTTGAATTAAATGGTTTAGAAGCTGATGGTGAATACATTTTTCCATTATTTTTGCTAAGGGGGATAGTAGGGCTATAGGTCGATAGTTAGAGTATTCATTTGAGTTACCACCCTTGTGTAGGGGGATAATGTATGAGATTTTCCATATGTCAGGGATGATTCCTTCATTAGTAGTTCTATTAATCAGGATGGATATCGGGTAAGCTACTTCTTTAGCTGCTTTTTGCAGGTATTCGGCTGGGATCTGGTCAGCAGAAGGAGTACAAGGTTTCAGTTTTAGAATGAGTTTATAGATATAATTTGTAGAGGTGGGTAGAAATTGGAAGGTAGGAAGAGAGCTTGGAGAAGAGTTAAGAAGACTGGCTGTATCAGGAGCTAGTTGACTGGCTAGAGATTGGATAGCCTCTGTGAAGAAGGAATTGAAAGCATTGGCAGTTTGGATAGGAGTCTCATGTGTTGCACCTGTTGGGGTTGGAGTTCTGGAGTGACCTGGATAGAGGAGTTTATTGATACTAGCCCAGAATTTTTGAGGGTTGTTTTGGTTTGTTTGCTGCATTTTACAGTAGAAGTTTTTTTTATCTGAGAGAATATCTTT
The DNA here is from genome assembly GCF_019279795.1 of Protopterus annectens. NCBI lineage: Eukaryota > Metazoa > Chordata > Ceratodontiformes > Protopteridae > Protopterus > Protopterus annectens. Next base: position 490,692,492 of record NC_056735.1, read on the forward strand.
TTTTGTCATGTTCCTCATATGTCTAAAGCTTTGTTGATCTGATGTACTTTTGGTAGTTCGCCACTTATTTCTGAGGAGGATTTTTTTCTTGGTTTCATTTGTAAGCCAGGGGGCAGGTTTGGGCCTAGTTCTGATAGTACATTTAGGAGTATGGTGGTCTAGGATTTCTAAGAACTTAGAGTTGAAATATTTGACAGCCTGCTCAAGTGGGAGGGTTTTTAATTGAGACCAATCACAGGCACTGAGTTCACTCTGGAAAAGGTGTTGGTTAAATTGCTTGTTGGACCGTATAGTCTTATATGAGGTTAGGTGAGAGGTATTAAACTTTTGCCTGATTATATAAGTCAAGGAATGGTCACTTACATCATCAGGGAGGATACAAACTGTATAATTTTGGTGATAGTTATTAAAAAGGATCCAATCCAGAGTGCTCTCTTTTTTGTTTGGTTTGTTTATTCTTGTTTGGGAGGTAATGGTCTGAGAGAAGCCTTGAAGGTTATTGTGAGGTAGGATGTTCAGTATTTATGTTTTTCCAATCTATGTTAAAGTCTCCTAGGATAATTGTTTCTTGTGGGAAGGATGTTGAGATCCAGCTCAGAATATCCTCTATATCCATATATATCCATATATCTACAAAACTTGCAGAAACCACAAGAATATGGTCCCTCAATCTTTTCAGTATACATAATGTTACACAAATTATGTTATCAATATTCAAAGTTGTTTAATAGTTTTTGACCTCATGTAAGTAAATGTAGGATCTTCCCCAAAAACACTTTTCAATTAATTACAAAGTAATAACATTTTCCAATTGGTAGTTATAATTCTACATGTTATACTACTCTCCCTACTATAAGTCAATACAAATTAATTGGTTCTATTAATGGAACATATATCTGAAATTCCATTCCATGTGGAGGAGAGGGTTCTGTTACATATTGTGAAGTGATTCATATTTAATGAGATTTGAATATCTATAATGCCTACTTGCTTGTCTGTAGTTACCTGTATCAAAGTAATATGGTCTGTAAAAAATACAAATATGCCACCACAGTTTTCATCAGGTCTAAATAAGTGGTATACACAAAACTCAGGTATTGAGAGGAATGCTTTCTGTGCACTTAAACTAAGTTTCTTTAACAACACATATGTGGATGTGCTCCAAATGCAGGAGAGCTTAAAGGTCCAGCAGTTTTTTCTTTACGCTTTCAGCGTTAAGTAGACCCATCATGATATGTTTGAAGCCTATCCAATTTCTGTTAGTGAGAATCAAATCCTGTACCTTTTATCTGTGAGGTAAATCCCTTAACCATTATGCCAAACCCTGACCCAATGGCTAATTTATTTTGGAAGTTAGGTGGAGAGGTTTGCCAGCTGGACATTGTGTAAAATCATCACAGTGGGAGCAGCAAAGGCTTTCACAAGTATTTTGAAGCCTCGGAATGAAAGAAGCAAAAAGTCTTTGACAAGACAAGAATGGTTATCAAGCATCTCATCACATGTTGGCATATACTAGATCTATTTTAAATAAAACCAACCATGAGATTTAATAAAGCCTTAATTAAGTGTACACAATATGTATTCAATAAAATTCTTATCTCATTTTTTGTGTTTTCTAGTCACTCAGAAAGGTTACACCAAATGCACATGTAGTCTACACTTTGTGGTAGCCTTTATGAATCCCTGTCAATATTTAAAGCAGCAAAAATATCAGTAGGAAAACTAAAATTAGGAGGAAGAAGGTGTGTGTTATGTCTGTGTTGTCTGTTTATCAGAACAGTGTATACTTAATGTAGGCTTTATTGAATCTAGGCCCAAGTGTTTAGCTAGTTGTTAAAGCTAATATTTTGTTTTCATTATACCTTGGTGATGGAAGGTAATGGAAGGATATCACTCAGGGTTAAGGTCTTTCCTGCATTTTTGAGGTGTATGGAAAGTTCTGTCATATTTTATTTGTATCCCTCAGGTTCTGACTACCAGATTATTGACCTCAACATAGGCCATCATGATGCCATACTCATTTGTCTGTTTTAAGGGTCCTAAGGACCCTTGTAGCATCAGCGATCTTGGCTCCAGCGAGATATCTCATTATTACCATGATTTTGCCCAGCCACCTGATTGTAGAGTGGCTGTTTGGGGAGTATATGTCAACTACACTGATAATTGCCTGATACGTATATCATTTCTACAAAATCATATGCATTATTTTGAGCTGTGAAGGAATTATTGGGCATTTTGAAGTTCAGACAAGTTATTATTATTTTTTTTTTGTAACACAAGATAGTAGTATAATATTTTTAGGGAGATTGGCAAATTTGACGATGTTGCTGTAGGATTGTTCAAATGTGTATCAGTCAGATTTTTGAATTTGAATGAATTCTGAATAAGGAAACAACATTCTTAGAAGTAGGACCATCCTGGCAGTTGCAAGCCATGTTTGTTTGCTTATGAGTGTTTTGCCTTTATATAACATTCCAAGTTCTAATAGGTTTTTGATGTGATGTAATCTATATATAGGTTTAGATTATTGTCTATGATTATGCATTTATGTTGTGATAATGTTTGGGGGATGAATTTGAAAATCTGTGGTAGTATATAAGACATTTGCTTAATTGTCAGAAGCTAATGTAAGATTTTGGCTGAACACATAAGGTACATTTGAGCATTTTGTACTATTTAAAGTATTTCTTGTTGTTTTATACATGCCATTGATAAATATATCAAAAAGAAGTAGGCTTAAAATGGTTCCTTTATTACTCCTTCTGAGAATGGTTGACCGGAATTAGAGGTGTTTTGTCATTGTACTTTTTGAAATCTATTAGGTAGTATTGAAACTGGAAGTAAAGATGCTTTCATTGTTGCGTCCAAAAGTTAAACTATGTTGAGTTGTAAAAAGTAAATTATTTTTGGTCAGACATCCTAACATATGCTTGTAAATACATTTTTTCTAAGATCTTAGATCATGGTGATAACATAGATATTGGCTGATAGTTTTATAATACTGTTGAGTTACTCCCTTTGTGTAGGGACATAGGTTCTGTGCATTGGTCTGTTTTTGAGGATAACAATATAATAAGATATTGCTTCTACTACTGTGTGAAGATATTCTTAGGAAGATTGTCAAGTGCCAATCAGTATAAAGGACTTTAGCTATGTATGTATGTATTTTATTCCATATATAGGTTGAGCAGAATTGTCTTGGAGTAAACATTTATATTGATTAATTACTTTGATTATTGTTTCTATGAGTGAAAATTTATTTTGCATACAGAACTTCCCATGTTCAATTCTCATCTAGGATATCCCCTGTGTAGAGTCAGTATGCCTCACTGTGTTAGTGTGGGTTTTCTCTGGATGCTCCAATTTCTTCCCACATTCCAAAGACTTGCATTATGTGGATCAGAGACATTAAATTGGCTGTAGGTATGGGTGAGTGAATGAGCATATGCATGTGTGTGTGTTTGTGTGTGTGTGATATGAAAGAACAACTGTATCAAGGTTAGGCACCTGGCAGCATGAAAATTGGCTCTAGAGGATTGTCACCATTGATGTGACACCTCAAATCCCTGTGCAAAAATTAGAAAATGAAGTTGTGGATGGATAAATTGACAGATGGATGGATGGATGGATGGATGGATGGATGGATGGATTGCAGCTTGTTCCATTTGTAGAATGGTTTGAGTTTTCTGTCAATGTGTAATTCAGTTATTAATACAGTTATGGAACTATTTTAGATTTTGATGAGCTGAAATATTTTTTATTGTTCATTCTGCCATATTTTTGACTTGATTCCTTAATATGTGAGATTGTTGTATGGTTATTTGGGAGTGATCGTTTTCCATTATTACCAAGTTTTACTCACAAGACACACACACACATATATATATATATATATATATATATATATATATATATATGTTTACCATTAAATTGAAGCACGATGTATGTGCGAACAGCATATGTTCGAAAACAAATAAGGAAACACTGAAAATAGCAATGTACAAATCAGCGAACTCATAGTGTCGAACTGACCTGGATAAGATGACCATTACCGATGCGGACCAAATGTCCCTACCGCTCTGCACCCAGGAACAAGCACTACCATGGGTCCCAAGGGGGGGCACAGGTCCAGTATTTGGTGGGGTGGCATCGGATTTCGATGTTTCAACTGACAATTTTAATAACCGACGTTTCATCCCGTGACATTATTTATCGCTATATTGACCATTCGACATATTTGTGTTCTGTATTTTCATGGTAAGCTATATATATATATATATATATATATATATATATATATATATATATATATATTTATATATATATATTTTTTTTTATTATTACGTTTGGATGCTGCTTGCAAGCTCAGTTGAGCATATTTCTGCTATTTGTAAGTTTGCTTGCTAAAAATGTCTCTGTGTTCTGTTAATGAGAGGGGAGCAGTTCATTCTTATCAGGACAGGAAGAAGTGGAGACACTGAATTATATTTGTATTTTGCATTTTGGAATTAGATGATGGTCGGAATTCATTTTCTGCTGCTTGGCTATATTAGTTATTATCAGGGGTGGCCCGTGCTATTGGACTGCCGGACTGCAGCCCCCTCAAAACAAAAAGAACTAAAAATAAAAATAAAAAAAAAAGTTTTAAAATTCACGGACTTCGCGCATGCGCAGTAGTCCAGACTACTGGTCTACTGTATGCGCATGCTCAAGGCAGTCCTGATAGGGAAACGCGAGGAGACGTCTGTGCACTTTAAAGTGCACAGACACGCTGGGATAATACATCGTGGCCGGACTGCAACACCAGCAGTCGGGAATGGGAATTGCTGCAGTCTCGTCGGGAAAGGGTTTGGAACTAATCTCGCGAGTCTTTGCAGTATTGCGCGGGAAGGGGTTTGGATCTAATGTACATTGGTTATTATGGAGAATGGACAGGTAAGTGTGTTTGTTTCAATGTATGGTGCTTTTTCTTTTACTGTTTCAATGTATGGTGCTTTTTCCTTTAGTGTGTGTGTGTGTGTGTGTGTGTGTGTGTGTGTGTGTGTGTGTGTGTGTGTGTGTGTGTGTGTGTGTATAAATGCCCCAGGTGCTCATGGTGGTGTGGTAGGGAATACCTCAGGCTTGAACCCTGTACCCTGTATGCAGGTGTTAAAGACTTGAGTTCCCTACCCACCACCATTTGTAAAAAAATTGCAGATTTTTGCCTCGTATTTCATCTGATCTGTTCCTCATATCTGTGGTTTGTAAATGTTGCAATGCTTGATATTTGATGGTGAAGTAGTAGCATTGTTGCCTCACAGCTGCAGGTTCTCAGGTTTGATTCTTGGCTGGGGTTCCTTCTTTGTGGGGTCTGTTATCTTCTCCCTGTGTTTGTGTGGGTTTGCTTTTATTTGATGGTGCACTGGTAGCATTGCTGTCTCACAGCTGCAGGTTCTCAGGTTTGATTCTTGGCTGGGGTTCCTTCTTTGTGGGGTCTGTTATATTCTCCCTGTGTTTGTATGGGTTTGCTTTTATTTGATGGTGCACTGGTAGCATCTGTTGCCTCACAGCTGCAGGTTCTCAGGTTTGATTCTTGGCTGTGGTTCCTTCTTTGTGGGGTCTGTATCTTCTTCCTGTGTTTGTGTGGGTTTGTGTTTGTGTCCTCCCATGTTACAAAGACATGTCTGCATTATTTCTTCCTGGGCCTCTGCTGAAAATAGTTTTTTTGTTCCAAGTCAGACTGTCCTGATTAACAAATGTTAAATAAAATTGACAGGCATTTGAATTTCAGACTTCAGGTTTCTGAATGTTTAATTTCTTACATATTTGATGGTGCAGTGGCAGTATTGTTGCCTCAGAGTCACAGCTATAGGATTTGTGGTTTGATTCTTGGCTGGGGTGCCTTCTTTGTGGAGTCTGCATCTTATCTCTGTGTTCGTGTGGATTTGCTCTGGTGTCCTGCCATTTTACAAAGACGTGTCTACAGTATTTCTCCCTGGGCCTCTGCTGAAAATTGTTTTGTTCCATCACAAGTAAAATTGACAGGCATTTGAATTTCAGACTTCATAGTCTTCAGAAAATACATAGTAAAACAACTTTTTATTCTAGCAATAAATATATAGTAACACAACCTTTTATTATAGCAATTTTTTAAGTTTATAAGGTGACTATTTGAAATTTTTCCTTATTTTTGGGACTGTAATACCCTGTTAGTGGCTTTGTCCAGGTTTTTTGTGCTAAGGTTGACAGCTATGGCAAGAACTGAATTCACTGAATATGTTTGAGGGCTGTATTCCCTCATTACTGGGTTTGTCCAGGTGTTTTGTGCTAAGAGGTTGACAGCTATGGTGAGAACTGAATTCATTAAATGATAGCCATTTAAGTTTCAGTCTTCCTCTCGTTCACAAAACAGCTGATTTGGCGTAGTGGTATGTTGCTCTTGACTGTTTTGCACAGGGAACTTGTCTGTAAAATGTACGGTGGTAACACAGCATTTTTCTTTCACAAAGCAGGTGATTTGGCATAGTGGTATGTTGTTCTGACTCTTTTTTGCACAGGGACTTTGGCAGTAAAATGTATGTGTGGTAACACAGCATTTTATTCTAGCAGCTTTCCAAGATTATACAAGCAATGTTTAATGTGTCCCTGGTTTTTGCCCTTTTGACCCACCCCAATAAATTTGGCTTTTTCCAGACTTCTTGTGCTGCGAAGTTGAGATGCAGTTGAGTATTGAGTAGATTTTACAAGGAGCTGAGAGCTTCAGGGGAAGAGAAGTTTAGTGCTAATAGCACAACAGGCTGTGCGCTTGCTTTTGATGCAGAAGGTTGTTGCTTCTACTCCCATAAGGGGTGAATGCTGCCGTACTGAAAGTTAAGATACTAATTATGAGCCTGTTATCAGTGTGCCGTCCATTTCCTACTGCAATATTACTAGCTTATTTTTAATGTAATTTAGGCAATTTATTCCACAGGGGCATCAGACACTTTATTGTTCGATGAAACCATGAAATATAAAGGTGATTGCTAGCACCAACCTCTTCATTACAGATTTATTTAACATGGAATTATTTAGATGACTTTTTTACTACTTCAGAGATTGTGCATATTTACTGATAATGGTGGACTGTAGAATTGTGCATATTTACTGATAATAGTGGACTGTAGAAGTTTGAGTAGACTTTTATGATGGAAATGTTCTGAATTGGACAGTTTTGTTTCATTGTTTACTGGAAAAATGTTCAAAGCAATAGGAAGGTGTATCAAAGAGCACATGTGTTTCATATGCAAGGGGCCTATGATTTGAAAACAGCCCAGAATTAATTTTTATCTGCCACGAGTAAAATGTATTTTCTTTGAATGTGGATTTTAATGTTGTTTCAGGGAATGTGAGTTTCAAGGGCAGAGAAGGTTTAATGCCATGTTTGTTTAGCAGATGTCTTAGTGTTTGTGCTGTAAAATGCAAAAATAAAACTTTCAAATGAAGTTCAAATCATCATAGAAGTAAATCAGTATGCACATTAGTGTTTATGGTAAATGGAGTGAAATAGCAAAGTAATGGATCATTGGAATGGCTGCAGGGAGGCTCCATTCGACCAGGGTTTTGTGAGGGGGAAGGGCGGCAAACTTAGACAGCCTCAGCTGAACCATACCTCCCAACTGTCCAGATTTTCAAAGAATGAATAGATTTTTTGCTTCTTATTTTTGATTTGTTCCTCATAAAAATTGTGGTTTTCTGGCAAATCATTTAGGAATTAAGTCACTAAATAATGACACACCTAGTTTCAGACTTCATAACCTTCAGAAAAATCCATGCTAAAGTAAGACCTGTTCTATCAACTGTCCCAGTTTATAGAATAGCATTTTTTAGTACTGTTTATGTTTCCCCCCAATATATTTGGCCTTGTCCAGATTTATGTCCCAGTTTATACAAGAGCAATTTTTAGTACTGTTTATATGTTCCCCCAATATATCTGGCCTTGTCCAGATTTATTGCATTAACAGGTTGAGAGGTACATGCAAATAAATTGCTTTATAGAATTAGGCATAGCCAAACCTCTGAACTGTCCCCGATTTTGACTCAAAATGTTGCTCTTCCCCTAATGATCCCTCCGCAAAATAGCAATTTTGGAAGAAAACATGGAGGGTTTATAATTAAGAAATAACTGTAATAATCAGATTACTTTTATTTCAGAAATGCATGTAGATTATTTTATTTTGTCAGCTGCTCAAGTTAGCAGTACTAATATTAAAGTGTCCCTTCTTTGACAGGTTCCCAGCTGTATTGTGTTGCTATTTTGTATTTTTACATCACATTTTTTGGTCCATTTTTCATAAAATTGTATTTTTTTGGCAAATTAGTGACAAATAAAGACTAAATAATGACAGACATTTGAGTTTCAGATTTCATACCATTCAGAAAAGTCATACTAATGCAAGACCTCTATTAGCTTTCTAAGGTTATAAGAGCGATGTTTTAAAAATTGTCCTTATTTTTGGGCCTTTGTCCCATTTCTTTGTATGGCTTTGTCCAGATTTCTTGCTCTGAGGTTGAGAGGTATGACAAATGTGTCAGGGCCATCACAAGTCAGCCAGAGACATTTCAAACTGTGACATACTTGTTACACCCCACTCCCCCATGTAGTGACTCTGGATGTGTCGAAGCAAGGCAAGGAGTAGTTATGCAGTGTAAATGTGCAGAGAATCCCACCCATCCAAGGTAGATACAAGTACTAGAGTGGCTTTTCATCTGTCCTTGATTTTTACAGAATGGTCTGGTTTCTGCATATTTTTTGTACTGTTGATTTATGCTTATTACTCAAAGTGCCTTTTGCTCTGTGTTTAAGTAGCAATACTTTAATGACCATCAGGTAAGCTTGGCTGAGATTGCAAGACGCAAGTAAGCTTTAATAAGCATACTGTTAAAGAATTGCCAACATTGAAAGCCTTTCTGTTGCCATGTAGAGAATACTTAACTAGATAATGTATAAGCCTTGGGTATTGAAATGCATATGCCAGTATTTGTAATAAAGGACAGAATTACATTAAGAGTCTCATTACACTTGCAGACTTCCAGTCATCTCTGCAAGCTTTACCCGTACACCGAATGCCAATCGCGTGGTCCATAACCTGTACAGTAATCCTTTTAAGCAATGTATCTTGAGCTTATTCCTTGTTTGCTTTTCATTTTTTACTTTGATCATGTTTTCCACATGAAACAAGTAGATGTCAGGCAGCAGGTCTTTTTTGGATAAGGAACATTTTTACAAGTGGGGGCATCAGAGATTTCTACTTTCAGCATGTTACTTGTTACTTTAATAAAGCTGAATATAAATTATAATTAGAACTGCAGTGCAAGAAGTGGTTTGAATTGAGTGCTGCTTGTTTTTCTTATACTTGATTTTGACTGGCATTCCATTAATGTATTTTAAAAAAAAGTAATTTATTTTTTCATGCCTCTCAACCTTTTTTGTTTCCATCTAGATATTAAGCTGTCATGCAGCCAATGCATTGAAATATTTTTATTCTTCTACACTTCATTTCGTCTTGATTGGACTCTCATAATGACGATTTGGTACCCAGTGCAGTATATTTAGTTTTTGTGGTTTGTACTACAGGTGTGTGTGTGTGTGTGTGTGTGTGTGTGTGTGTGTGTGTGTGTGTGTGTGTGTGGTAGGGAATACCTCAGGCTTGAACCCTGTACCTTGTATGCAGGTGTTGAAGACCTGAATTCCCTACCCACCACCATTTATAAAAAAAAAATTGCAGATTTTTGCCTCATATTTGATCTGATCTGTTCCTCATAATATCTGTGGTTTGTAAATACTGCAATGCTTGATATTTGATGGTGCAGTGGTAGCATTGTTGCCTCACAGCTGCAAGTTCTCAGGTTTGATTCTTGGCTGGGGTGCCTTCTTTGTGGGGTCTATATATTCTCCCTGTGTTTGTGTGGGTTTGCTTTTGTGTCCTCCCATGTTACAAAGACATGTCTGCATTATTTCTTCCTGGGCCTCTGCTGAAATTTTTTTTTTGTTCCAAGTCAGACTGTCCTGATTAACAAATGTTAAATAAAATTGACAGGCATTTGAATTTCAGACTTCAGGTTTCTGAATGTTTAATTCCTTGCATATTTGATGGTGCAGTGGTAGTACTGTTGCCTCTCAGCTATAGGTTTTCTGGTTTGATTCTTGGCTGGCGTGCCCTCTGTGTGGAGTCTGCATCTCCTCCCTGTGTTTGTGTGGATTTGCCCCGGTGCCCTATCATTTTACAAAGACGTTTCTGCAGTATTAATCCCTGGGTCTCTGCTGAAAATTGTTTTTGTTCTGTCAGCAGTAAAATTGACAGGCATTTGAATTTCAGACTTCATGTTCTTCAGAATACATAGTAACACAACCTTTTATAGCAATTTTCTAAGTTTATAAGATGAATATTTGAAATTTGTCCCTATTTTTGGGACTGTATTCCCCCATTATTGGCTTCGTCCAGGTTTTTGTGCTAAGGTTGACAGCTATGGCAAGAACTGAATTCACTGAATATGTTTGAGGGCTGTATTCCCTCATTACTGGGTTTGTCCAGGTGTTTTGTACTAAGAGGTTGACAGCTATGGTGAGAAATGAATTCACTAAATGATAGCCATTTAAGTTTCAGTCTTCCTCTCTTTTACAAAGCGGCTGATGTGGCGTAGTGGTATGTTACTCTGACTGTTTTGCTCAGGGACCTTGGCAGTAAAATGTATGGTGGTAACACAGCATTTTATGCTAGCAACTTTCCAAGATTATACAAGCAATGTTTAATGTGTCCCTGGTTTTTGGGCTTTTGACCCCCTCCCCCCAATACATTTTGGCTTTTTCCAGTTTTCTTGTGCTGCAAAGTTGAGATGCAGTTGAGTATTGAGTAGATTTTACAAGGAGCTGAGAGCTGCATGGGAACAGAAGTTTAGTGTTTGCCTTGTTAATAGCACAACAGGTTGTGTACTTGCTTTTGATGCAGAAGGCTGTGGGTTCTACTCTCACAAGGGGTGGATGCTGCCGTACTGAGAATGTTCTCCTTGGTGAAGATACTAACTATGAGTCTGTTTATCAGTTTGCTATCCATTTCCTCTTGCAATATTATTACTAGCTTATCATTTTTTAATGTAATATAGGCAATTTATTCCTGAGGGGCAACAGACACTTTATTTTTCGATGAAACCATGAAATATAAAGGTGATTGCTAGCAGCAACCTCTTCACTAGTTACAGATTTCTTTAATGTGGAATTACTTAGATGACTTTTACTTCAGAGATTGTGCATATTTACTGATAATGGACTGTAGAACTGTGCATATTTACTAATAAAGGTGGACAGTATAATTGTGCATATTTACTGATAATGGTGGACTGTAGAATTGTGCATATTTACTAATAATGGTGGACTGTAGAAGTCTGAGTAGACTTTTTTATGATAAATGTTCTGAACTGGGCAGTTTTGCCATTATGGGTGCATGCGTTTTGTTTCATTGCTTACTGTAAAAATGTTCAAAACAAACTTAAAACACCCTCTAACAACTGTACTGTATTGTACAAGGAATAGAATTTAGTACAATGAGGAAGGTGCATCAAAGAGCACATGTATGTTTCATATGCAAGGGGCCTATGATTTGAAAACAGCCCAAAAATAATCTTTATCTGCCACTGGCAAAATGTATTTTCTTTGAATGTGGGTTTCAATGCTGTTTCAATGAATGTGAGTTTCAAGGGCAGAGAAGTTTTAATGCGAAGTTTTCATTGTGAGACTGCATTGCTTTGTTTAGCAGATGACTTAGTGTTTGTGCTGCAAAATACAACTTTCAAATGAAGTCCAACTCATCATAGAAGTAAAGCAGTATGTACATTAGTGTTTATGGTAAATGGAGTGAAATAGCCATGTAATGGTTCATTGGAATGGCTGCAGAGGCTCCATTCAACCATGATTTTGTCAGGGGGGAAGGGCAGCAAACTCAGACAGGCCCAGCTGAACTATACCTCCCAACTGTCCAGATTTTCAAAGAATGAATAGATTTTTGCTTCTTATTTTTGGTTTGTTTTTCATCTAGTTTTCTGGCAAATCATTTAAGAATTAAGTCACTAAATAATGATATACTGAGTTTCAGACTTCATAACCTTCAGAAAAATGCATGTTAAAGTAAGAACTGTTCTATCAACTGTTTCAATGTATACAAGAGCAATTTTTAGTACTGTTTATATGTGCCCCCAATATATTTGGCCTTGTTCAGATTTACTGCATTAACAGGTTGAGAGGTACATGCAAATAAATTGCTTTATAGAATTAGGCATAGCCAACCTCTCAACTGTCCCCGATTTTGGCTCAAAATGTTGCTCTTCCTCCTAATAATCCCTCCGCAAAATAGCAATTTTGGAAGAAAACATGGAGGGTTTACAATTAAGAAATAACTGTAATAATCAAAGTTATAGATTACTTGAAATGCATGTAGATTCTTTTATTTTGTCAGCTGCTCAAGGTATCAGTACTAATATTAAAGTGTACCGTCTTTGATAGGTTCCCAGCTGTATTGTGTGGCTATTTTATATTTTTGCATCACATTTTTGGTCCATTTTTCATAAAATTGTGTTTTTGGCAAATTAGAGACAAATCACTAAAGACTGAAGTTAGAAAATGACAGACATTTGAGTTTCAGATTTTATACCCTTCAGAAAATTCATACTAATGCAAGACCTATTCTATTATCTTTCTAAGTTTATTAGAGCAATATTTAAAAATTGTCCTTATTTTTGGGCCTTTGTCCCACTTCTGTGTATGACTTTGTCCAGATTTCTTGCTCTTGAGGTTGAGAGGCATGACAAATGTGTCAGGGCCATCACAGTTAGCCAGAGACATTTCAAATTGCGACATACTTGTTGCACCCCACTCCCCCATGTAGTGACTCTGGATGTGTCCAAGCAAGGCAAGGAGTAGTTATGCAGTGTGTCCCCCCCATCCAATGTAGACACAAGTACTACAGTGGCTTTTCATCTGTCCTTGATTTTGCAGAATGGTCTGGTTTCTGTCATATTTTTTTACTGTTGATTTATGCTTATTACTCAGATTTATGCTTATTACTCAAAGTGCCTGTTGCTCTGTGTTTAAGTAGCAATGCTTTAATGACCATAAGGTAAGCTTGCCTAAGATCGTAAGATGCAAGTAAGCTTTAATAAGCATACTGTTAAGGAATTGCCAACATTGAAAGCCTTTCTGTTGTTGCCATGCAGAGAATACTTGACTAGATAATGTAAAAGCTTTGGGTATTAAAGGACAGGATTCCATTATTTTAAAAAGCTCATTACACTTGTTGGAGACTTCCAGTCATCTCTACAGACTTTACCCGTAAACTAAACATAATGCCAATCATGTGTGGTCCATAACCTGTACAGTAATCCTTTAAGCAATGTATCTTGAGCTTGTTTCTTGTTTGCTTTTCATTTTTTACTTTGATCATGTTTTCCCCATGAAACAAGTTGTCAGGCAGCAGGTCTTTTTTGGATAAGAAACATTTTTACAAGTGGGGGCATCACTGAGATTTCGACTTTCAGCATGTTACTTGGTACTTTAATAAAGCTGAATATAAATTATAATTAGAACTGCAGTGCAAGGAGAAGTGGTTTGAGTTGAGTGCTTCTGGTTTTTCTTATACTTGATTTTGACTGGCATTCCAGTAATGTATTTAAAAAGTAATTTATTTTTTCATGCCTCACAACCTTTTGTTTCCATCTAGATATTAAGTAAGCTGTCATGCAGCCAATGCATTGAAATATTTTTATTCTTCTACACTTATTTTTGTCTTGATTGGACTTTCATAATGATGGTTTGCCACCCAGGGCAGCGTATAAAATTAAAGTTAGTTTTTGTGGTTTTGAGCATAGCTCCTCCCCTTTCTAGCTGGCCACACCCCTCCCCCTTGATCCCACCCATTCAGCTGTCTCCTGCAGCCCCCCTGTGATTTGAAGTCACCAGCCACCACTGGTTATTATCTTGTATTGTTTGCTATGTTTCATAGTATACAATAAGGTAACATTATTATTTTACCTACAGTCTAAATTATTTTACTAAGTAAAAATTTATACACACACAGACACACACACACCCATATATATATATATATATATATATATATATATATATATATATATATATATATATATATATGGGTCCCCTTCAGATTGTCAAACCTTTAAAAGCTTGGCTTTCATATGGCCGAGACCATATGATCGAGCTTTTAGAAGCTCGAACAGTCTGAATGGAGCTCTCCATACAGTGCAGAATGGGAAGATTGCTCATTTCCGCAATGTAACGCAATCTTGGAGTTGGTATATTTAAGTAGTGGGGGTGTGGGGCATGCAGGGGGGGCTTGCCCCCCTGCTAAACACCTTTAGTTTTTTTTTTTTTTTTTTTGTATTTTTTTTTTTTACATGATCGATGCTTTAAATGTTTGATCATATGGTCTCGGCCATATGAAAGTCTATCATTTGAGATTTCGTTCATGTAAGGTATACCCATATATATATATATATATATATATATATATATATATATATATATATATATATATATATAATTAGTACATATTTATGGACATTTACTTAGTTATATTAGTTGACTGATTAATTTTTTTTTTTTTTATTGTAAAGTGTTTAGATTATAAGCACTATAAAAAAAGTAAGCTTAAACTTGAACCTAAAGAGGGGAAATAAGAATTTATGGTTTGCATGAAAAAAATAGCAGAAGAAGGGAATATGATTGCCCTTTGAATATCCAGCTTTCCAACATAAATAAACAAGTAAACTCACCTGATGGTTTACACAATGAAACTGAAAGAGCACATAGATCCTTAACAAAACATTCTTCTTCTGAAAATGTTCCTACAAGAGTCATCGTTGTGAAATGTATATATCACCTTGACAACTAGTGTACTAAGAAAACCTCAGGCAGGTTCACCAGTTAAACAAAGGAAACATAATAATATTTGACAATAATTAGTCTTCAAAAATGATAGAAAATAGGAAGGCATGTATACCCTTCTTAAAAGAGATAAAAAAAGCAAGGTTTTAAAACACACATTTTATTTCTTGCTAGAATCATAATCTTTTTAGAAGGAAAGAACATTTCAACTCTTTGAGGAAAAAAATGTTTTCTTTGTGAAATTCAAAGTCATTGTTAATGGAAGCAAAGAAATGTAAAGGAAATCAGTGTCACTGAAGAGACAAGTTGAAAGAAATGGTTGGAAATATGTGATCGCTTCAATGAAGACAAAAGTTAAATGAACAAGTATGCATTTCTTTTCAGGCTTATTTTCTTAAAAATGTTTGCAATGTTGTTTGCTTCTTATGTAGTCACAGATATATAGGTCTCTTACAAATTGTAGTCATGAAAGATTATACATATAGAAAAAAATGTTGTCAGGCTTGAAATGAATTTTTGTTTCCTTGACAGAGCTGCATAACTTTGAATTGAATCATCTTGGAAGTAGAATCTTCATAATGTTTTAAAACATTCTACACTTCACTTTATCAACAACAAAATATGTTATATTAATTTTAATGTAAGAATTAATAATCTATTAATCATTCTCTTGTGTACTTTATTTACATTAGTTATAAAAATTACTTGAGAGCATTACTTCTTTAGTTTTAGTTGTTCCAAAATAACTGGTTCTAGTTTCAGTCAAGACTTTTGATTACTTTAAAATGTGGTATTTTTCAAGTTTTAACACCCTCAGCAATATAATTGCAAATATATTAATGTCTAGGTAAGTCCTAGAAATCATGTACTTTAATGTAAAAATCTTCGACAGAGGCTTCCTGCCTTTAAATAAGCTAGCTCACAAACACTCAGTGTGTGTCTGATATAATATGAGTAACAAGGCATAATGAGCTATATACTTGGTGAAATAACTTATTGTGTGCTCTGTCATGGAAGCAATGAAGCTTTTAGCAGAACGCGACATGAATTTGTAGCACAGTAAAGAAGGCTATGTATTACTAAGAAACAAGCAGCACATAAAAATGTAATGTGTAAAAGAGCAAGAGTAAGTTATTTTTATTTGATCCATTTTTATTACCCGAAGGCTGTGCATATTAGCCAGATTCACTTAATGCCAATTTTTTATGAACTTTTGAGTATGGGTTAGCAGCAGTCTACATATGCAAATCACTGTAGATGGAAATGGTGATATAAGTCAATAAAGTGAGATGCTGGGCTAAGTTTCAAAAATAAAAACTTAATTCAAATGTAGAATTTTGATATGGATAACATGCCTCTCTGACTATTAAAACAGATGTTTTAGCAGTGACTTTGTGTAGGAGTTTTGACAATGTTAGAAAATAAGTAGATATATCTTTACATATATATGATTCTTTGGTCAGGTCAGCTTTTGAATTACAAGTTTTGAAATTATGGGAGATTAGTGGCTGCCATTAAATGTCTACCCTATAACTGGTAGATATTAGTAAATTAAAACAAAGATTTAAAAATATGCTGTAATGCAAATTGGTGACAGCACAGCATCTGTGTATTATTACTTAAGTATAAATCAGTTTTATGGGATGTAACATGACTCCTTTGATGATGTATCTCAAAATATAACAACATTATTGTTCTCATAAATAAGAACTACTTTAAGAGAATAGGTTGCTATTATGATATTGCTAAAGGATGTACTACTCTTATTCCTTTCCTAATAATATAATTTGTATCAAATTATTACACTTTTCCAGGAAGATGTAATATGCTCACTTTTTAGTGGACATAAATCTTCACAATATTTGCTTTATTAGTATTGCTATTACTATTCTTTTTGTATTCTTATTATTGTTGAACATGTAGAACAGCAGCTTACACATCATGAGCCAAAAAATAAAATAAAAGTATTTAGCCTTATAAATAAATAATTAAGTAAAGTTTTATGCTGGACTAAAATAAATTTAAGAATTTAACTTTTAAAAGTGGCATTAAAAATGCTATAATATAAATAATTACACATTATGTGGAATAGATGGCAAGTAGTCAAAGACAGAGGGGCCATTTTCAATTAACATCTTTAGGCTAATAAATCCAGATTTATATGCAATTTAGTCTTTTTTATTTAGTAATTATTTTAATCAGACTGAAAGTATGGCATTAAAAACGCCAGACACAGCAAAGTTTACCATTTGAAATGTATTAGCCCGATTAGCTAAACTAATCAAGACTAGAAAATTAGTTATCCATTGGGGAGAGTAAATTTATTAGATATGGACAAGTTTTCTTATGACTGGTTTGACATTCATTTGACAGAAAATGTACCTGCTGATTAAGTTGCATAACTTTAGTTTTTCAGAAGAATTAAAGAGAATATCTAACTTATATGCAAGTTTGAAGTTTAAAGTATTTATAAAACTTTGTCCAGATAAAAAATAATAAAAAAAAATAAAAAAGTTAGAACAACATTGTTATTTATTAAGAAAAAAAGAACATTAATACTTTGATGTACATCTCTAATCATTTAATGACTTCAACAGTGCTGTAAAAAAGGGAACAAAATGGAAAAATATAAATCATGAAACACGTAATTCAGGAAAAGCTGCATGATCTAACTAATGATGTTATATTGGCGTACTACACAAAACGTATTCATTTCTCGCAATAGTACCACAAAACTATAACAGAAGCTCTTCTTTAAACTCCTGACCAGCCCTGTCACCAACTGCAACTCGGTGATTGAGTTTATGTTAAAACTTTCCAAAGAAAGAACTGTTTGAGTTAAAAAAAGACTTGTGTGAAAGCTCCAGATGAATCATTATTGTCAGTGAAGGAAGCTCGAAGTGCGAAGGACAAATCATCTGCCCCTGTGAAGGATTAAAAGAAAAAAACAACTCAGACGGCAGTCCATGATGAATCCAGGGACAGCAGGCACTTTTCCTTTGTTTTTGTTGCTGTTTCCTGGTATAAACTGGACAAGAGAAAATAGATTCCTGTTGTAGTTTTGACAGTATCCTCTGAATTAAATGCAACAGACTGTTGGGTATGTTTGCATATATGTCATCATTCTATGGCAGGGATTCCCATGATTCCAATCCCTGCATCATAGGTGACATTTAAAAATTATCTTAGTGACACTAATTTAACTTGGCGTAATGTGACTGACCTTTCAAAGGTGTGTCCCATCAGCCTGTAACCACAAATCGTGGAACACATGCTGTGCCAGAAATGGAACCAGCAAATGCAATGACACTAGACATGAAAGTGTGTTGAACTCTTTACACTTAAACAGCTATGACTGGGGGCATGGCATGGGCATGATAGAGAATCATTCTTACATTTGTGGTGATTGTGCCTACCTCTGGTTACCTACAAACTGGTGTGGATCTTGTTTTGTGAGCTATATTACTCTTGTTTTTCAACATTTTGTGAAACCTCCAGCAGGCAGACTGAGAAATAAATGGGCAATTTCTGGGCAGAGCAAGTATTTTCAGTCTTTTTCCCTGAGTATGGAGTGCAAAGGACAATTCTTGAAATCACCATGCTTGCTCAAATTCTTGAAGAAGTAGCAAATCATACTTCACATCACATCTGCATGGCAAATTGAGAAATTACTGAAATTTGAACTGTGGTATTACAAAATTATCTGGCACATGACGTAATGCTAGCTGCCGGGGGGGGGGCATGTGCCCTCATAGGGAATTGTTGTTGTTCTTATATTAGTGTATTAGTGACTATCATGATGAAAAAGAAAAGTTGGCCAATTTCATGGAACAGAGGGCCAAGGACCTGGACAGCACATTTAAGCAGTGGACACTTTCTGGATGGTCGGGCAGTGCACTTGCTAACTTCTGAACTAGTATATTACAAGGTAACATTACAATAATTGGTATTATTCTTTTAGTTGTTTTAATATTTTCTGTTCTAAAGGCTGTAATTACAAAATGCTTAACCTCACCTGCACGTGAAATGCCACTTATAGAGGTATCTGATAATGGGGTCTATTTTACGACACAGAAACAGCTAAACATCGAATGCCATTTTATTGGCACATAATTAGCAAACTACAAATTACGCGAATGGCCAGATCACTGATTTTTTTCCTAGGGAAAAAAATTGGTAGGTCAACCAGGCACAACACACCAGTTCAAACATTACAAAGTGGGGGCTTCACCCCCCCATGAGGGGGCTGTGCCCCCCCAGCCCTAACTAAATATACCAACTCCGAGATCGCACTGCAGTGGGGAAAAGGTGAAATCCACGGTGACAGCCAAGCGACTTTTTTCCCTAGGAAAAAATTCAGTGATCTGGCTGTTCGCGTAACTTGTAGATTGTTAAATATGTGTCAATGAAATGGCGTTCGGTGTTCAGCCATTTCGCTATCATAATATAGACCCTGATAATGAACTTAAGGTAAATGAAAATTCAGTCACTCTAGATTATGAATACCATGATGCTGAAGCATATTTTTATCAAGTTAAGAAAAATTAACATATAGTTGTGTGTGTTGTACGACACTGGTAGTGTCAGATGAGGGAGGTCTGTTACAGAAAAATGTGTTGCCTCATAATTATGCTTCACAAAATGCACATTAACTTACAGTTTCTTCACAAATTAGTCAAATAAAATGTTTATGTTTGTGTTAAAAACTTAATGTAATATAGATGCATGATTATGGAAAACAGACTTTCACATAAGCTGTAGCTTTATATTCCAGGTGCCTTACAACTGCATTCTCTTTATTAGCAAATTATATTGTACTAACAGATAACTGAAGGCAAAGTAAGTGCTGAATGAGTTAAGGGATTTTACTATGTTTAAAAGAGTCTGGTTACAGAATGTTAATGGAGGAAAGAAAGAAAAGCAATGCGTCAGGAATCTTTTGTAATCGCTGGCCTTCTCAGGCTGGAATGAATCGTTGCAAGAATGTCTGTAAGATACTACGTACTGGTACTAAATGTTGCAAGGTCAAAGGATAAGATTCTTAGACTCGATGGTCTATGTTTTAAAAAGGCATATTGTCAAGTGTTCACATGAAGCTCTAAGCGAGAATCACGAGGGCATAAAATAATTCAAAATACATTGATTTGTTCTGCATGCTTGAAATTGATAAGAAAAAGTACAAAATAATACAATTTTCTTTGTTCTGGGAAACTGATCTGAAAAGTTTGAGTAGGCAGTCTCCTGGCACTGTTTGTGGAATAAACCAGTACTTTGCAAATCCTGAAGTGTTATTCTTGACTCAAGACTAAAAAGATAAAACGCTGTTATTTATTTGTGCACTTTAACAGTACAGTAAACTCTCAGTTAACTGGCACCCATGGGGTTTGGCAGATGCCGGATAACTGTAGTTTCTGGTTGCTTGAGAGTTACTATTAAAAATAGGCCTCACTAAGACTGTACCCTATACTGTTTGTTTGGTTTGACTTGTTCTCAAGTTGGGGAGAGACTGAATTTATTCCTATCTTTCTTTTTAAAACTCTAAAACTCTAAAAACATAAGGTATTTTTCTGCGGGGGGGGGGGGGGGACAGAAAGTGCAACACATGAAAATTGTACTGTATTTCTTTGAATTGTTTTTTTTTTTTTTGCCTGTTGCTTGAGAGTGCTGGTTGCTTGAGTTCTGGTTAACTGAGAGTTTACTGTATTGACATTAATGAGGTAGGATGTCACAAGAGCAAGAACAGAAAATAGAGGAAGAGGAAGGGTATAAGCAAAACTAATCAAGAAACATTTTAAGCAGAAAAAGTTCTGAAAGTGGAGAGGTTGAGATAACAGTAGATAGGTAAGATAAGGAGGTAGGTAGGAAGGGGGTATTAGTCATAGACAGTTAAGGATATATGAGTTAGATGGTAAAGCATTGCGGGGATGAAACAGAAGGAGACTGGGATAAGAAAGATGAAAGATTCAGGGTGACTGACAGAGAGATTTTCAATGGAAAAGAAACAGGTGGGTTTAGTCAGGATGGGAGCATGAGCATAGCCATGAGGAACTTGGGTATTGTTTTAGGTTGTGTTTTAAACATGTGGAGGTTGTGTTTTAAACATGTGGTAATGTTGTTTTGTTTTAGGGTGGGTAGAGTAGAGTTCCATTGCTTAGCAACATAGGTTGAGTAAAGTGAGTCACCTGTACCATTATGAGAATTGGTCCTGGTGAGGAGAATTTTGCTCTATCAGCAAAGATTCCTAAGAGGGAAGTAGTGTATGAGGATGTTTTGTAGTGATAGCGGCTGTTTGAGTTTGTGTATAATTTTGTTAGCCATCCGACCGTACCTCTTATTAAAGGTCTGCCCAAAATATATGTGTCTTTGACAGCACCCCCGATGAGACCTATAGTTGCCAGTGAAGGGTGGGCAACTAAGCCCCTATCCATATATGTAGAAGGTAAATAAAAACATGTCATTCCAGGTATTTCTGCCATTTTGAGGGATACCTCTCAATTTTTGAGTGACCTAAATGAATATATTAGTATTAGTAACATGACAACTTGTTTAATGGTAACCCTGGATGTCAAGAAGTTATTTGCCTCCATACCCAATGGTTATGGCATTGAGGCCATAAGGGCAACTTTGACTAACAAAAGGGTTTTTGATAATGATACTGTTAATATGATTTGTATGTTCCTTGACTTGATTTTGTGTAACAATGTCTTCATGTTTGAGAACCAGTTATATTTCCAAAAATGGGGTGTAGCTATGGGCACCCCATGTCCAAATTCTTATACAAATCTAGTGATGTATTTTTGGGAAAGTTTACATCTTTATAATCATATACTTAGCAAAAACATCAAGCTATACAGACGTTTTGTAGATGATGTCTTTATTTTATGAGCAGGAGAAGAAGAGTCCTTATCTGAAATTGTTATCTACTTAGAATCCACCACAGAATTTTTTAGATTCACTGTTTCATGTTCATATTCCAGTATTGACTTTTTGGACATCTCTCTTAAAAGAGATGTAGATGGCAGTATTTTTACAACTTTATTTCATAAATCATGCTGGCAAAACGGTTTATTATCTAATAATAGCTTGCACCCCAGGCATATTTTCCTAATATTGTAAAAAGCCAATATTTGAGAGTTACTAAGATATGCAGCAAGGAAGAGGAGTTACTTAAGGAAGTTAATTTGCTGGGGAAATTATTTGAGGACAGGGGTATAATAAACAAATGGTGGAAACTCTGTGTGAAAAGGTAGCTAATAATAGATATGATATTCCTCCCAATACTACAGAGGTGGTGATGCCTAAAGATACCAGTAGTAATAACAGTAAAAAGAACAGAATGAATAAAGTCCCCTTTGTTACTAAATATACCAACAGTAATAGTTTGGTAAGAGATATTATTAAGAACCATTGGGGCTAGTTAACTATGGACAGATCTATAGCTAAGGTAGTGGTTGATGTATCAAGTTTTACATACAGAAGCAGTCGTAATTTGACACAACTACTATGTAATGATAAACAGAAGAACTTAATAGAGGGGAGAAGGGTAGTCACATATCCTTGCAGGAATTGCAAGATTTGTAATGTTATAGCCAAGAAACAAGAGTTTGCTCACCCTACCATACCCTTTGAATTCAAACCTAGGTTCTATGCAGATTGCAACACCACTACTTTATTATACATAGCTACATGTAATGTCTGCATTTGTTTTTACATAGGCAAGACCATACAGCAACTGAAGGATAGGGTCAGGAAATATTTACATGCAATTAAAATAGGAACACAAAGAATGCCCTTGCAAAACATATTTTGGAGTTATCAAGACATAGTTTTAGGGTTCTGCAACAAATTTATAAGAATGTGAGAGGAGGGAACAACAGTAATTAAAAAAAAAAAAGAGTTAAGGTGTATTTTGAGACTCCAGGCACATAGATATCCTGGGATTAACAACAGTGTTTGTATAAAGCCCGTTTTAAATGGGCGGAGACTTAAGAGTATAAAGTCTCTTAATTAATTAATTGGTTTGTTTAATGATTTGTGATATTTGTACTGCTAGGCTGCTTTGTAATATAAAACACACTATTTACTATCTAGTTACTAGTTACTATCACTTTGGTTTCTTTTTGCTTTGTAATATACATTGATGTGTGTTTTCAACAGTTCTATAGGATCTGAAGAAACGTAGTAATACCCGAAAACGCTTGTCCTTTGTTTTATACATTTTATTAAAGTGGAGTCCTCTGCTGTGGTTGTCCTGCTGGCTTTTTCTTTCATTATTTTTTTCATGGTAATTAGGTAGTTTGCGTCAGTGTAGGTGCTTCAGTATTAGGCAGTGGTGTGAAAGTTTTGGTAAGTTTAATGCAGGCTTAGCTATTTTATTGTAGCATATCTCTAGTTTACTTTTTAAGGTGGAGTGAATGTTATTCAGGATGGGTGCTGCATACAAAAGTAAAGGGAAAAGATAAAATGTTGCTAAAGAATTCATAGAATAGTCAGTGAGAAAGGGTTTGTTTCTGTTGAGAAAGTCTGACAAGTATATTTTATCGCTTGAGTGATTTGTTGATCATACTTTATGTTAGTATCAACTAAGACAGCAAGAAGTGTTGTGTTGGAAACTGTTTCAGTTGAGGTATTATTTATTGATGTGATTTTGAAGGATTCCTTCTGTGCTGACAGAGATGTGGGTAAAAACAGCATTATTATTTTTTGGTTAGCAGTTGAAAGTAGTTGGTAGTCATCTAGCCAGGCCTCAACTGAGAAAACTGAGTCCTGGGTCATCTTGTGGAGTAGCAGTAGACTTGGTGAGAGCATATGAATGTGATATCATCTGTGTATTGCACTTTGGAAGATTCTTTGGTAGCTATGTGAAGATTAGTAGTGAATATGTTGAATAGTAAATAGCCTAGACTAGACCCTTGAGGTATGCCAACAGAGACAGATAGAAACAGGAAGAGATCTTGTTTCCATTTTACAGCTTGGAGTCTGTTGGTGAAATAGCTGTGGAACCAGCTAAGGGATGAATGGTAGAGTCCTAAGGAGAATAGTTCATGGAGTAGGCATTGGTATGAAACTGTGTCAAATTCCTCTGACATTGTGTAAGAACAGGGAGGATACAAGGCTCCCAGTGTTTCTATAACAGTTTATGATTTTTGGTAAAATTGAACAGAGCAGTAGTGATGCTGTGGTGAGATTAGAAACTATACTGATTGTTGTAGAGAAGATTGTTATTGTGAAGATGGGAAAGGAGTTAGGAATTAATGCATTTTTTAATATTTTGTAGCAAGGAAGTAGAATGGCTAAAATTTGGTAACTTCAGAGGTTGATGGTTGTTCACCCTATATGCAGAGATATGATGTGGGATTTTTTTCCAGACAACAGGGACATAGCTTTCTGTAATTGATTGGCTTATGAGTATAGATACAGGTATGCTACAGCATCTACAGCAACTTGAAGATAATCTGGTGGCAGGTAGTCAGCAGCTGACATGGATTTCTCTTTGTTTTAGGAGGGGTTTTTGATAGAAGAGGTTAATAGTGGTTGAGGGGAGAAAGGATTTTGGGGATGATTAGTGCTTTTTGGATAGTGAGTCTGGTGGGTGGATGTCTTATTGTTAAATAGGAAAAGAACAGAGAATGTGTATTAAATAGGGAAAGAACAGAGAATGTGCATTGAATAGGGTAACAATAGAGACTGTGTTGTTGGTGGTAGTTGTGAAGGAGTCATAGTTTGGCTTGAGTGTAATAGTGTTTTGACTGCATTCCAGAAATTTTAGGGTTCTGTTGGTGGTTGTCTTAGAGCATGGAAAAGTATTCAGGGTTGTATGATTTTTTTTAGAATGGTTACTATTTATATTGTAGTTTTACGAGGAAAAAAATAATTTGATTTTTGAAATTATCTGGTTCAACTACTTCTTTACTGTATTTGGAAGACATTTTGTTGGAAATTATGCACAAATTGTTTTATACTCCATAAAAGATAAAAAAGCAAAATGCCTAATATTCAGAATTATAAAATTTGGAGGTGTGATAGAGTGGTAAAAAAAAGATTGGGAACATATCCTTTATACTACCAAGGGTCTATAGAAAATTTGATTAAAAATTGAAAATTTCATGAAAGCATTACAGTCTGCTAAGTGTCATTGAAACAAATCATAAATATTTAATGCACTAGTTCCAAAATGTATTCAGAATCACCTACTAGCATTGTTATGAAGCGTATTATCAACAGCCAGGAAAATAATTACAAGAAATTAGAAATGTTGTAGAGCTCCATCTTTTTCACAAAATTATCACTTTAGCCATTGCGACATGCAAGAAGGAAAAAATGTGATAAATATGAATTCTAATTCTAAACCACTGGTTTATAAATTTTGGACAAAGTTAATGCTCTTGCTAGATAAACATAACAAAGATTCTTAAGTAGATTTGATTTTCCCTTGTATCTTGACTTTAATACGTGCAGATTACAAGTTATATTAAGGGTAAATGGGAAACATGTTGAGTTACAATTTGTAAATTATAATTATTTGGGTTTGTTGTAATTGTGTTGTGAAAAATTTAATAAAATTAATTTAGAAAAAATATTACAGAGTTTTTTTTTGGATTCTTTGCAAAATTGCTTACATACAAAGTAAATGTACAAGAGTCTTCTGTATTATAAACTGTATCCCTTCATCAATCCTTAATCCCCTTTTCCCATTCTCATACATGGAGTTGGGGTGTCACTTCTACAGTGACAATCATCTAGAGCCAAGGTTGTCTGTTTTATATTGTAAATTGTCATTATTTGGATTTGTTGTAATTGTGTTAGGTAAAATTTAATAAAATTCAATTACAAACCCTATTACAAAGTTGTTTTATTTATTTTTTTTGTATTACACGCAGAATTGCTTTAATGCAAAGTAAATGTACAATAATCCAATATATTATAACGTGCATATCTGTTTTATACTGCCATAGTGCTGGCACTCTAATCACATGGCAGATAGGCCTCTCAACTCAGACTGTGTGCTTTTACTTAAGTTTTAAACTAATAGAAACAGATCTGTGGAAAACATATTAAATCTGCTAAGTACAACTGCGGTTAGTACTGCATGAGGTCTTAAGTCACACACAGAAGCACTGAAGAATTGTGTTGATTCTTTTTTTGTTGTAAGAAATATATCAACAGGGGAGCATAATGAATGTTGAGTTACTTCACATTTACAGGTATTATACACTGATTGGATTATGCTGTATGTATTAACCATTGCCACAAAGAATACACTACATAAGCAGATAAACCTAGAAACCACTTTTGTTCATCCCGTCATGAATATGTTTTATGGGAATTATATTAGCTTTGTGTAAATTCTTTCAAAAAAGTATAGCAGGCAGTGGGATTTGGTCTTTCTGTATATATTGTTTTATACTAAACTGCAAGATTAAATTGTACTGTTGTAGAAAAAAAGGAAATGATACCATATATTTGATTGCTTTAGTCAAAAATTAAGAAGTCTGATTCTTTTTTGTTCAAGGAAATTGAAGAATGAGCTATTGGACATTCGGAGAAGAGGTGGTAACCACCGTGTGCAGGAAAATGTAAACATATGCATCCGTTGCCAAAACAGTCTAGGTTTGATCTTTGAAAGAGGGGCTCTATGTAAAGCATGCAATGAAAAAGTCTGCAGTAAATGTCGAATTGAAGGACATAATGGAACCTGGAAGTGTACTGTTTGTGCTAAGATTGCGTAAGTAAATCATTTACCATCATTTTGTATTCATAATTATGTTTTAGATAAAAAATGCTGAAACATATATGGAAGCTGAACAGTGTTAGAAGATGATGTGACTAAGTTCATGTTTTTCAAGGTTTGGTGTATCAGAGGATTACACACACACACACACACACACACACACACACACACACACACACGTGCATGACTGCTCATTGTTTTAGTTTGTTAGTTGGGATATTTTGTAGACACCCTAATGTTTATAAATATCAATTGGGTATGACAACCCTGTGTTTCCAAACATTCCTCTTATGCTGTGCTAATAATGCCTTAAGAAGGTAGAAACATGCATGTCCACAGCTAGAGGGGTTTGGCTTTACTGGCCTGAAATTGTCCATAAACAGACTTAAAAGTAAAAAAAAAGTCATGGACATTCAGAATTGCCATTTAGCTGAAACACCTGATATTGTTAAAGATAATTTGCATATATCCCATGTTGCCTCTGATACAAGAGGTTTAAGGTATCACACAGTGGAAAGTCTAGCTTGGCAAGATTTTTCTTCTTGTGTTTTTTAACCAATTGTTTTTTTCTGTGTGACCTTTTTACTCATTGTTTTATTCCTGTTGTTAGGTAAGCCACGTAGTGCTATGGGTAAGGACACACTGATCTACAGTCCACGAAAGATGTGGCACACATTCATGTGGAGGCCTCAGTTCAGAGCATGAATAGGCAGAGAGCCTAATCTGCCAACAACTGATACTAGCATGTAGAGATTTTTTCCATGTCAGTCGCCAATTTGAAACTAAGGCAGTATTGCCTGAGTCATGCATCAGTATTTGTTAAAAAGCTTACAAGGATTCTTTCTGTATATAAAAATCTCTTAGTTAAAAAAGACAGGATTGTTTAAAGTAAAATAGTTGATAAATATAGATGGATTGAAATAGGAAATATAGAGCTGACCTGTATTTAGGATTATTGTTTCTTACTAGCACAGAACCACTCAAATATTATTAAATGAAACATAAGCAAATATAATTGTATTATTTGTTGGTGAATGCAGCTCGCTCAATATTCTTGATTTCTAAGATTAAATCTCACCATTAAGCCATATGTGTACTGAAATTTGTAGGCATCTTTGTCTGAAATAGTATACATGCATTTTACAAGTGTGATATAAAACAACAAAAATAAAACAGAAAGCACACTTACCACAAACTAGCAGCATGGTGATGCAGCTGTTTCATAGAGCTTGTTAACCCTGTTTGTCTCATGTCTGTTGTGACACCTTTGTGGAGTCTGCCTCTTCTCCTTGTGTCTACATTTTTTTGTAATCTCTAGGTTCCTACTAAATCTCAGAGATAAGCACATAGGTGAAATAGTGATGCCATAAACTGAATGCTCGTGCTGTAGAGTGCCTGTGTGTGTGTGTGTGTGTGTGTGTGTGTGTGTGTGTGTGTGTGTGTGTGTGTGCTTGTATAAATATATAATTATATTTATATTTATACATGGATGCTCAAACAGAATGGATCAGCATTGTGCAGTAACATACTACAGAAAGGATCTGGGTTTTGCTGCATTCCTCACTGTGGTGTGAAATCACAGTTGTTATATATAGGTCTACTTCAGATGATCAGTTTCAAAACTTCAAACATCATATGGCTGAGGATCATATGATCGAAGTTTTGAAACTTCGTACATCTAAAAAAAAAATATGGCCGAGGATCATATGATGCACCCCCCACACCCCCTGCTAATAAAATATACCAACTCCAAGATCGCATGACAGTGAGGAAAATGGGAAATTTCCTATTCCACACTGTACAGCAATCTCCATTCAGAATGTTCGAATTTTCAAAACTTCGATCATATATATATATATATATATATATATATATATATATATATATGTCACTGTCACAATGTCAAAACATGGTTTATCGAAACCGTGTTTCGGCGGACACAATTTAGCGAAAGTGCATTTTATCAAAAATGCACTTTCGCTAAATGGAGAGTGGAAAAGTACAGAAAGCATGCAGTGTGCATGCACCGTTAGTTGTAAATCAACGTATAGTGTTGATTTACAACTAATGAAGCTATCGCTGATATCGTGGTATGGTGGGGATAAGGGAATATTCCATTTTCCTCACTGTAGTGCGATCTCGGAGTGAGAATAATAAAGTAGGGTGGGTGTGGGGGGTGCAGGGGGGCTTGCATAACACTATTTGATGTAAATTTTTTGTACATTTTTTTTATGTTAATTCCTTTAGCGAAAGTACATAGTCAATAACATGCACTTTCGCTAAAGTGTGTTATCAGAAACACAATTCGATGGATTGTGTTTTCGATAATACAACAGTGACCCATATATATATATATATATATATATATATATATATATATATATATATATATATATATATATATATTTATATATATATATATATATATATATATATATATATATATATATATATATATATATATATATATATATGAGATTTCCCTTGTCCTCGATGTAGTGCAATCTCGGATTTGGTATATTTAAGTTGCGGGGGGTTTGGGGGGTGCAAGGTAGCTTGCCCACCCTGTATACACTTGTTCTAGTGTGTTGGGTGGTGTTATGGGGGTTTCACAATATCGAGATTCTGAATTTGATATTCTGAAACTCTAGATTTTGGGATTTTGATGTTTCATAGAGAACCCATATATATATATATATATATATATATATATATATATATATATATATATATATATATATATATATATATATATATATATATATATGCATACAGTGTATATATATATATATATATATGAGTTCACTTTAAATAATCGAATGTTCAGAACATCGAAGTTCTGATCATCGAGACCAGAACATTGATGTTCAGAACATCGAAGGTTTAAAATGGAAGTGCCAGGTAAGTGAGAGTGTGGAATGTTGGGTGTGTATGCAGGGCAGCAAGGTGCCCTGCATGTTGTGTGTGTGTGTGTATGTGTGTGTGTGTGTGTGTGTGTGTGTGTGTGTGTGTGTGTGTGTGTGTGTGTGTGTGCCATCTGAGTGTTGGCATTGCAGGTAGGGTTCGGGAAATCTCCTGTTTAGCGCTACCGTATATAGTGGTAAATGGGAGATTTCCCTTACTCCACTGTAGTGCGATCTCGGAGTTGGAATATTAAAGTAGGGGGGGTATGGGGGTGCAGGGGGGCGAAGTGTTTGTGATTTTTTTCTTGTTTTTATGGTTCATTTTGAACCTTCGATGTTCTGAACATCGATGTTCTGGTCTCGATGATCAGAACGTCGATGTTCTGAACATTTGTTGATTCAAAGTGAATCCATATATATATATATATATATATATATATATATATATATATATGTATATATATATATATATATATATATATATATATATATATATATATATAAAAAAATATATATATATATATATATATATATATAAATAATTAGCAGGGGTATGGGGGTGCAAGGATGATTGTCCCCTTGCAAAAAGCAGGTGGTGTGTGTGTTTTCTGTTAGTTTGAGCTTCCTTTTTGTTTTGAGTTTTCAGGCTCAATCTTCTAACATTTGCTCATCTGAGTATTTGATATACTGATATAGTTATACGTACTTCTATCTTTCCTTGATATGTTTAAGGCCTTTGGTACAGTATCACACCAAAAACAACTAAATGAGCTTGCTTCCATAAACGTAACCCAGCCAGCCCTCTTCTGGTTTCTCAGCTATTTAACTGACCACCAACAGGCAGTAAAGTGGCAAAATGAACTCTCCACCCTATCACTGGTCTCATTAGGAGTACCCAAGGCTCAATTCTTGGTCCACTCCTCTTTACCATATCACCAACAGGCTCACCACAGCCACCCAATGTGCAACTATCATTCAATATACAGACAACTCCTCCCTCATATGTTCAGCTCCCTCCCTTCCAGAACTCCTACAAACAACCCAACACTCTTTCCAAGACATTGAAAAATACCTCTCAGACTCTCAACTACTACTCAATCCAAATAAAACAAAGCTTATGCTTTTCACTAATAGCAATGTTCCTGATAATCTCCCTTTTCACCATCTACTCAGCCAATAAAACTAAAATTGAACCTGTTCAGCACACAAAACTCCTTGGAGTCACAATTGACCACAACATAAAATTTTACAAACACCTATCTCTAGCAAAAAGGTCCACATTAAGCTAAGCTCACTGTACAAAGCCAGTCTATACCTAACCAAGGCCACTAGACCTTCCATAGCTAGGACTCATCTACTCTATACCCTTTATTATGCCTCAACAATATTCATGAATATCAGAAAATCAGATTTAAACAAATGGGAGTCCTGCTATAACAAAATCATAAGATTCGCTAATAACCTTCCTTACAGATCACATCATAGCAGAGCACTTCATAAACTAAATTTGATGAATTACCCAGTAGTCTGCTATCCCTCAACCAACTAATTTTCATTCATTCCATCTTCCAGTATCCAGACAACTGTCCAGCACCCTGGAGCCTAGTGCAGCCCTATTCAAATGGCAGGCCACTAAGATCATCCAACAAATTGCTACTCAAAGTAACTAAATCTAATAATTGTTACCATGACTCTCTATTCTCCCACCAAATATTTAAGTCCTGGAATTCCATGCTTCAAACAATAATAAATTCTAGTAACACATACAAATTTAAACTACTGCTTAAGGAATACCTAACCAATACTAGCTTTGCTCCTGCACTAATCCAGGCTGATCATTCTGTCCTTCCTTGTTTGTACAACCAAAATATCTCTTCCCTTACTAAATTATGGCATCCAAACTATCCCTTCTATCATGGAATTCCAATTTCTCTGTACCTATGTCAAGCTCACTACTGCTCCTCTCTTTATCTACCTATCTCAAGCTTCCTACAGTTTCATCACATTCCCTCCTTCTAGTACTTCATCTCAGTATTGCCTTAGCTATCACTGTTTAGAAGAAGTAACACTAGTATAGCAACAATCAGCCATATTCTTGTTCATATACCTTACATGTATCTCATAAATATTTACCACCAAAACCATAATATTGATCTACTGATCAGTCATTTCTCTATGATGGCACAAGCTATTTCATGCTAGTTTATTTGTTACCTTTCTTTTTTCCACTTTATATTACTCTCCCAATTTGTATTGTTTATGTATAAACTATTTACTACCTATATTTACCAAAGTTATGTATTATTGATTGTTATTTATTTCTTGTATTGTTTGTAATATGTTTTTGTAATGGGGCTTTTCTCCCTGGGCCATCAAAGGGCCATTGGCCCAGTCGGACATCCTCGGTAAACAAATGTAAAATAAATAAGTAAAATAAATGCACACACATGCTCCTTTCTTTTTAATGTTTCATTTGTTTTGTACTCACTAAACAGCAAAAATCCCGATTAGTGAGCGTAAAATAATGGCGACCATTAGCTTTCTTTCAGTCTAAGGTCCATGACAGCTTAATATGCTGCCATGAATAGGCAGACTCATTTTTCAGTGGGCATTACCTGTAGATTAACACCCTGCTAGAGAACGTTCATTCTGCAGTCAGCATACTGACGTACAAGTCACCCA
Source organism: Protopterus annectens (assembly GCF_019279795.1). Taxonomy (NCBI): domain Eukaryota; kingdom Metazoa; phylum Chordata; order Ceratodontiformes; family Protopteridae; genus Protopterus; species Protopterus annectens. Next base: position 490,724,716 of record NC_056735.1, read on the forward strand.
TTCTCTAATAGTTTTAATCACCCTCTTGACAAAACTTCTATTTTTCCGCACATGAGGTCTGCAAGGGTGGAAGCTACTTATTTCTCTAAGCTACTGAAGCCCAAAAACAGTTGGAAGCAATGATGTTCCTAGGTCAGAAGATAAGAACGAAATAAAATAACAGTTACTGAATATATGAATGTAGGCTGTTACTAAGTACAGCATCTTTGGAACTTATTTGGGCTTGTTTCAGGGGCATGCTTAAATAGAGCAGATAAATTTCTCCTTAGAATTGAATTGTTCATCCAGGGCTCTGAGTTTCTCAGACATAGGCATTGGTGTTACGGAATCAGTTGGTTGACTTTCCTGGCTTAGTATGATTCTGGAATCCATTGTTTGTAAAAAGGTATATTATATGGTATGTATTATGACTGATGCAAAGCTGCTGTCATCCCCTATTCTTAAACTGTGGCTCATGAGATCTTTCTCCAGGTATGTGGTTGGTTATCCATCCCTCTTTGGGCAAAGGTCTGTTTATGTATTCTTCTCTGGGTACTGATTTGATCATCCACCTGTCTGCAGACATTTTCCATGCCCTGCATTGATATGTGGGTGTTGGTCTGTTGTTCCATCCTATATGGCTATTATTCAAGTCATCTGGTCTCCATGGGTCCCACCTATATCCCATACTCCAGTTGAAGAGAAACTACACCATAGATCTAAAAAAAAAATAAATAAATACATTTTTTCACTCTGTCTTTGTTGTCCGAGGACTTTTAACACCTGAAAATCACTCTTGAGTGGTTCTTATAGAATTTTAGCGTGCTTTTGTTTCACAAATGGCTGCCAGCGGAGCTTAACATATGAATGTGATCTTGTTTTATTTTAGCTCTTTCTCTTTTCCATAATCCATTTCAGGTCTGCTTTATATGAGTCATGCTAGACATAAGGAAGTGGTGGTGCATTCTCATCCCACTGACATATAATGAAATTAGTGTCATCTCTGTAACAGGACTGCTTCTTTTTTTCTGGAATGACTCTCATTTATGTTTATCTCAGAGCCCATTTTAGACTATACTAAGGAGTTATACAGCTGCAAACAAAACAGTAGCTAAATTGCAAGCCTTTGTTCAAAGTATCTTTTTGTAGTCCAAGATAAATTGACAGTCCTCCTCCCCCCCATAATATTTCTGAGGTGTCAAAACGGTCACTGCACTTAGAGATCCTTGCAGTTTAATGTGTGACAGCCACTACTGGAAAGGGATTTGAGAATAATTCTGTTCCCCAGTGCATATTGTAGAAAATACTTGCTTTTCACTTGTTTTATAACTAATGTTATGTTTATTTTTCACTTTACTAAGTAAGTCTACAACAAAATATGGCCAACTTTCTATTCCTTAACTTTAGATAACTATTTTTTAAGAAGCACAGATGTCTTGAAGCATTATTTTATCTTTCCTGTTGTTTTGCTCATACAGTGATTTGTTACAGAAAAATCACTCTTCAACAAACCTGATTCCTTGGTAATGACACAGTAAAATTAAGGAACTGGAAAATAATTCTATTCCCTGGTCCCTGCAGTTGGAACTTTTTTTTTGGGTGGGGGCCTGAATATTGTAGGAAATTTGTTATGAGTTACATTTGTTTTATAACTAATGTTATGCTCTTTTTCTCCGTATTATAATAATGTCTTTCAGCTTTTCCCATTTAGGGGTCACCACAGCAGAACTCCAGTCCACTAATGATTGGCACTGGATTTTTACAGTGCCAAGGTGCCAGCCTGACGCCCAACCTTCAAAGAAGGCACACCCATTCATGCACACACCTACCTGCATGTCTTTAACATCACTCAACTGTGGGGAGGATATGCAGACTCCACACAGAAGGCACTCCAACCGAGAATCGAACCGGAGAACCTCTTGCTGTGAGGTGACAACACTAACTGCTGCACCACCACAGCCTTGTAATTCTACAGCCAAATATTACCAACTTTGTATTTCATACCTTTAGATAACTTTTTTTTTTTTTTTTTTTTTGCTACACAGATGTCTTATGGCATTATATTTTTCACTTGTAATGTTATTCTGCTCATTAACTGATTTGTTAAGGCATAACATAATCACTCTTCAGCAAAACTGACTCCTTGATCATTAGATAAGTACTACTTATGCTCTGGGCTCTGCAATTTATTTTATTTGAAATTTGTTGACAAGGAAACTCCTACTGGGATAATATTCTATTTTCAGCAGAGGCCCAGGGAGAAAAGCTCCACATTGACATAATATGGTTACAGTTAAAGTTATTACAAAAACTAATACCGAAGAATGATATACATACAAGTAAAAATTCAGCTTCATTTCATATACAGTGAATCTATGCATAGTGCAAATATTTGGACAGCTATAACAAGTTGAAAAGGAATATCAGTAGATAAAGTATTCACAAGTTGCAGTTCATAGAGATGACATTAAACAGACTTAAGTGCACTGCTTGGAACAGAGATAACTAGATTATATAGTCTAGGCAAAAACATATTTGATTTTTTTGCCTAAGACATTGATTTTACTGATTCCTTCTGTCTGGAGATAGTCAAAGTATGTTGTTGGTGAAAGAAGAAGGGGGGGGCTAGTTCAGCCTGAGGTATCCCAGGAGCAGAGCCAGGTTTTATTTAAGTAGTTTTTAGTAGTAGATTGAAGATGAAGAGGTTAGATGTAGGTCAAATTTGCAATTAGAATTGATACTGTGTACCTGCATTCCTGATGTCTACAACCAAACTATCTGTCTAGTAAGCATCTATTTTGGAATGAGATGCATAGCTATTTTATGATGCTCTCTGCTACTAAAGAGGATCGATTTTCTGACCACCCAATAATAAGCTCCCCCCCCCCCCCACCCCCAGGCAAACTCCATTGTTGGACTAGAAAACAATGGTTTGGTGACCAATATGGACGCAAGCAATGCCAATGAGACAAGCACAAATGGCCGTCAAATAAAGATGGTGCATTCACAATATGTCACACATATGGCAGCATTTTCTGTTGTGCAACAGTAAAAATGCTCAGCGTAAATCCCAGAATGTCTGCTCATTATCTGTTTTCTCCAGCAGCTGCACAGTTTTGGGAAGTGCGGTATGTCATTAGTGCATCTAATATAAGAACCACTGCAGCGTACTTTGTTAAGCCCATTTCCTTCCATCGTTGCACAGGAACTGCTGCATCACCCTGACTCCTGCCGTTTATACATTTCACCCACATCTTAGCTGCTCTCTGTGTTGTGCTTTTAGTCTTCCCATTCAGTTCATATGTCCGGTGTTTTCCTTGCATGCAATGGTTACCATATTTACATATGTATGCATGATTGCCACAATCAAGGACCCTAAGGTTAATAAAATGATTAATGAAGAATAGAGTTTGATTCCTTGTGTCAGTGTTTCTCTCTCTTTGCCTGGTAATTTAACCATCCTCTACCTCACCTGTACACAGTGCTGGATTGTGTTTCTACTGGATATGGAATTGAAAATTATAAATGGCCTAGTTTATGTTTCAGTAGCACAGAATTTCAGACTAAAGTGGAAAGAGAAACAGCAGGCCTATTTCAAACAAGTGAGCCTGGAGCCTTAGACCCCTCACTCCTATTGTGTATTTACTTATTTACATTTTTTACTAGGAAATTTCAACTGGGTATAAACTCATTTTCAATGGATATCCATGGGGAAAACCTACATGTTACAAATACAAAGTTATTATAAAAATGTGCAAAACATTTATTAAAGCAAAAGCATGTATAACTTAATAAGGGAGACATCTCAAGATTTAAAACAATTAATTAATTAACTGCACTGTGCAATACACATACCAGATTAAAAGAAAGACAGTTTTTTGTGGTTGCACTATACGATGCAGACACTTTAATGGAATTTTATTAAATGAAAAAAGTTACCTAACTACACATTGGGAAGTGAAGCGTCACTAGTTATACATGCAAGTGCCTACATGTGCATGTGCGCGTGCACACACACACACACACACACACACACACACACACACACACACACACACACACACACACACACTTTATTTTTCAATTATTCACACACTCATGCTTCTATACATATATATAAGATATGTGCTACACACATGTATTTCTTATAGATAGATAAATAGTTAATGTGTTTATGAATTCCTTTTCCTAATGTTTTTAATGAAAGGGCACATAAATGCATGCTGAAGTAAATCCAGCTGTATATCATGGTTGCTATCATTGGTTACATTTCCTTTGTAAATTAGAAAATGCTCAAGCATGATCATGATTCCAAGACAAGGAAATGAAACTTTTATAAAGTACAGTCCCATTTCTGGTAACTGCACAATACTTTAACCATATTGTAGGGAGAAAATCAACCTAATGTTTGAGTTAAATTGTAGGAGAAGGCGAAGTTTTCCTTTAAGCAGCAACTCTGGTGATGCTGCTCTAATGGCTACACCTGCTGTAGTTTAAAGACATTGTCATTGGTTGTTATTTTTTAGTCATTTAGTTGAGCCTGACTCTTCATCTCTTCATGATCTCAAGGACGTATACCAGGGCTGTCTGCCACAAACTGTTTCATTTAGTTCTTGCAAATTCTTATTCATTGCTTCAGTAATGCTGTCTTATAATTCTTAGGCTCTGTTTTCCCCTTCTTCTCCCTCAGAACTTTCCTAGCACCATTTTTTTTCTGTCGTGATCTGTCTTCAAATTATGTGGCCAAAATATCTGAGTTTTAATTTTCCTCTCAGGCTTTCCAGTGAACAGTCTGGTTTATACCCTTAAATAGTGACTGATTAGTCTGTGGAAGTCTGAGAAGCTTTCTCCCGTACTGCAGTTAAAAAAAAAGGAGTTATGTACTCACCATAACGTTCCATGTTTGTAGTCCATCTCACCCTTCATTCTTACACATGGGTTCAGAGCCGATCCTTGGCTCCGACTTGGGCTATTACAAAGCTCAAAGTCTTCTAGTTGGCTCGTGGCTAGGTGAGTATCGCATGGTGCACCAGTACAATCCCCAGATTTTGTTTGCTGCTAATCTATAGAAAGACAGAACTAAAGCTATCCAGAAAGAACAACAATAATGAAAGGTCTCCACCTGTTATGGAAAAATTATCCTGTCTCCAGATCCTTCCAGTGCGGGGGTAGGAGGGTGGGTTCGTAAGAATGAAGAGCGAGATAGACTACAAACATGGAACGTTATGGTGAGTACATAACTTCTTTATGTTCTGTAGTCCTATCTTGCCTTCATTCTTACACATGGGACAGCGTCCCTAGCACCTTATTCTTGGGTGGCTCACGGAAAGATACTCCTGAGTACCATGGAACCAAAGGAGGCTCTACCCCTAGAGGTCAAGTCCAATTTGTAATGAGTAATAAAAGTGTGAGGGGTAGCCCAGGTTGCAGCTGCATAAATATTATCAATTGGAACCCTGGCTTGGAAGGCTGCAGATGTAGATTGGGATTGTGTAGAATGAGCCTTAATCTTAAACGGCAAAGGCTTTCCATTGGAGGAATAAATGAAAGAGATACAACTCGAAATCCAATTTGAAAGGGTCACTTTGGAGACCAGAAGACCTAATCTGGAGTCAGAGAAGGATACAAACAATTGGTCTGACTTCCTGAATTCCTTAGTCCTGTGTAGATAGAACCATAATTGTCTGTGAACATCCAACTAATGAAATCTGTATTCTGCTTCATTAGAATGATTAGGGAAAAACACCGGCAGCTCTATAGTTTGGTTTAAGTTATTATGAGAGCACACTTTAGGGATAAAAGATGGATTTGTGCAAAGAGATACTCTATCTTTGTGGAAAATCAGATAAGGGGGCTTGATAGACAGTACTTGTAATTCTGATACTTGTCTAGCAGATGTGATGGCTACTAGAAACAAGGTCTTCCAAGACAGAAACTTCAACGGACACGAATTAATAGGTTTAAAGGGTGGAGACATAATTTTGGACAGGCCGAAGTTTAGATCCCAGGAATCTACCAGTTCCTGAAAGGGAGGTCTCAGCATGGTAGTACCTTTAAGGAAGGTTTTACACAATCTGTGTGACATCAGGTTAGACTCATGTTGACCCAAATGAAAATTTGATATTGCTGCCAACTGAATCTTAATTGTGGCAGCAGCAGATCCCTAGTGAAAAAGTTCAGACAAAAATTCTAAAACCACTGGAATGGATGTGGTGTAAGGGTCAACATTCCTTCCTTCAGCCCAGATAAAAAAAGTCTCCATTTGCTAGTGTATAACTTTCTAGTGGAGGGTTTATGAGAAGATGTGAGAATGTGGGTCACAGCGGGTGAAAAATCATGAAGCCTGACTAGGGATGGAACTGGAGCAGCCATGCTGTCAAGTTAAAGGTGTGGAGGCTGGGGTGAAGAGAGCCTGACATGTGCACCAAGAAATCTGGCACTGGGTCCAGAGTCCATGGATCATCTAGAAGATGAGGCCCAAGAAAGGGGAACCAAACCTGACGAGGCCAGTAAGGAGTGATGAGAATCAATTTTCTTCCCAACAGTTTCACTTTCAGAATCACCTTGGATATGAGAGGAAGGGGGGGGGGCATAAAGGAGACCCAGGGGACAACAGTGAGCAAGTGCATCTCTCGGTAACTTCCCCTGAGGGGGGATAAGGGAAGAGTAGCTGCTGCATTTGGAGTTGATGGGACTGGCAAAAAGGTTGCAGCAAGGCTGTCCCCATTTGCAGAAGATCTGTTTCTTTATTTCCTGCTTCAGAGACCACTCGCGAGGCATCAGGATTGCCCAGCTGAGTTTGTTGGCTATCACGTCAGTTGTCCCTGGGATGTGCATTGCCACTAGAAAGCACTGGGAAGATATCACCCATTTCCAAACCAAATAGCCTCTCGACAAAGGGGGTAAGATCTTGTTCCACCTTGTTTGTTGAGATACCATACTACCGACATGTTCTCTGATTGGATTGCTATTGTCCCAAGAAGAATATGGTTGTGAAGTGCTTGCAGTGCCAAAAGCACCGCCCTCATCTCTAGGACATTGATATTAGTGAGCCTCATGATCTTGCCATGTGCCTTGGATAGTCCTGCCTAGATAATGCCCCCCACCCCACCCTATGTGTGAGGCATCCATGGTCATAGTAGCAATGGGTTGGCGAGGAAGGAATGGAGTGCCTGTCATTAGTTGGTTGTGTTGAATCCACCAACGGAGGTCCTTTTTGCAAGACTCTGTTAATATGATGTGGTGGGATAGTGGCGGTTGTTGAAAGGACCAGTGGGACGATAGAAGCCATTAAAGAATTTGCATATGCAATCTAGCAAGAGGGACTCGCATTATGGTGGAGGCTATGGTCCCTAAGAGTTTCAGCACTGTCTTTTCCTTGACTTTTTGAAGGGGAAGTAGATGAAGAACTTGTTGTATGAGGTTCTGTGCTCTTTCTGCAGGCAGATGAGCTAACATGGCGACTGTGTCTATTTCTGTGCCTATAAAAGTCACAAATTGAGAGTGCGATAAGGCAGACTTTTCCCAATTTATAGTAATCCCAAACTGGGCACAAAGTTGGATAGTGGAATCTCTGGTTTGAAGGAGTAGATGCCTGGTGGGGGGCAGTCAGGAGCCAGTCGTCCAGGCACTGAAACACTTGGAATCCTAGACGTCACAGGTGAGCTGTCACTATTGCCATACATTTGGTGAACACCCTAGGGGCTGTGGTGAGACCAAAGGGCAGAGCACGAAACTGGTAGTGACTGGTTCCCAGCTGGAAGTGCAAGTGGCTCCTCGATGCTATGTCCATTTTTATATGGTAGTACGCATCTTGGAGGTCTATTGAGCACATCCAAGTGTCTTTCCCTAACAGAGGGAGAAGAGACTGCAGTGTCACCATCTGGAACTAGTCCTTCTTTACGGATTCGTTTAGTTTGCTGAGGTCCAAGATGAGCCTCCAGTCTCCTGTACGTTTCGGCACTAAAAAGAATCTGGAGTAAGTTCCGAATCCTACCTGGTGGGCGGGGATGGTTTGGATGACTCTGTTTGCGAGCAACTTGTTCACTTCTACAGTTGCTTGATCCCTGTGATTGGGTGGAGCATCAGGGATACTCTTGGGAACGTGAGGTAGAAGAGAAAAGGGTATGGAATATCCTCTGGTAATAATTCTTTGTACCCATTTGTCTCGGATGATGTTTAGCCAGGCTTCTGGATGCAAAGAAATGTGACCCCCAGAGAAGCACTGCTGGGCCCCACATCAGGAGCGCTGGTAGGGACGGCCTCAAAATGAATTATGGCCTCCCTGGTTTTGCAGTCTGCCCCTGCCTCTAGGGCAACATCTATCATTCACTCCACCTCCTATGCCTCTGAAGGAGGAGTCAACCTGTGCATCCGGGAAACCTCTGGGACTTCTTGAACCGCATCTTACCACCTCTCTGACCCTTGGGGTATGGTCTAGAGGGGAAGGTAAAACGTACTCCTACGGCAGACAGCATTTTCCCTTCTTGCTCACATCTGGTGAGTGTGTGTTTTACCTTAGGTCCAAACAAGGAAGAACTGTCAAAGGGGGTGTCGGTAAAGGTAGACTTGGATGACTCCACAAAATTGCACAAGTGCATCCAGGAGTGCCTCCTAAGGGAAACTCCTGAACCCGCTGCCCTGCTCGTTCCATCGGCTGCATAAGAAGTCAGCCTCATGAAGGAGTTAACAATAGAATTCAAGGTGGACAACTGAGCAAACACCTTATCAGGGACTCCTTCAGTAGATGTACTTTGTAGAGTCTCTCTGAACTCCTTAAGCCTTGTAAAATGTGTTAGGTAGTGCAGTGATCTGAGTGTGAATGCCACTGGTGAAAAGATACTCTTCCCATATCTATCCATTGTTCAAGACTCCTTGTTCAGTGGATGGACAGATGAAGAAGTCTCTGCTAGTTCCTTCTTAGTGGCTGCCACCACCACCATGGTATCTACAGGCACACCCTTGGATAAAAATTCCTTCTCTTTAGGAGCAGACAAAAATTTATTGGTTCTCCTGGAAACTGGCTTCATGGAATCAGGAGTCTCCCACACCCTCTGACTAACAAAGTCTGAAAGCTCATCGAAAGGTGGAGAAACAAAAGAGGCTGAAGGTTGAGACCCAAAAGCCTTCAGGTACACCGACTCCTCATCAGAAGGGGTAATAGTGGGCCAGCCACACCTCTGCTTAAGGATCTCCCAAGATGTCTACAAAGGAGAGATCATCAGAGAACAACTTGGGGGACCCTTCTGACTCCTCGAGGTCAGTGTCAGAGGTAAGAGATTCATCCTGGGAGTCTACATACTTCCTCTTGCATGTCTTCATCCAAAGGGGCTCCTCAGAAGGATATTCTGGGGAGGTCTCAGAAGAGTGGCGGCCACCAACCGTGGGCTCCTGAGGCTGTGGGTCTCTGCTGTTGAGAGAGGGAGCAGGTGCTGAGATGGAGGTCAGTGCCCGAGGGGGAAGAGTGTCAGTACCCCTGGGTGGAGCTGATGAGTGGGACATGTAGGATCCGAGTTCACCCTAGCCGATGCATCGATAGGGAGACTTGGAACCAAAGAGGTCTGGGTCCAAGTGTCCCTGTCAGGGCCGACTATGGAACTTCAGCTCCTAGACACCAAGGATGGCACCAAAGGTGTTGGAGCAGAACTTGGCTCCAAGACAATCTCGGAGGGAGCTGGAACTGAGGGTTCCACAACCAGCGGTACCGAACACTCTTGCTCCGAAAGACCAGCACGGCTCAGAGGAGGAAACACAACATGGAGAATGGACTCAGGTGGCTCCGGGACCAACTGAGTTACAGCCAACAGCATTTTTGGCAAGGCAGATGACTTCAGGAGTCTCAGCACTACTCTATTGTCTCCACATCTTCTTCTGATAGGCTCCTGGAAGATCTGGAAGACAGTGTTGGAGATCTGGACTTCTGTAAGATAGGGGACTTTAAAGTTGGGGAGACCGGCAAAAGATCTGTTGACCAGCTCCAATGTTTGCTATCAGTAGTCAGGTCCAAAATGCATGGGGCCGAAACTGAAGTCACAGTATCAAAAACCTCTATCGGCTCCGACATCAGTGGAGCTGAGGAGGAAGAAGTCTTGTCCTGTTTAGAAAGTTTAGGAGGTGGTTCTGAAGCACTGGATGGTGCCAGGGAATGCTTCTTGGTAGATTTAGTCTTGTCTTTTTTGGATGGATGGGATTTCAAGGAAGAAGACGAACTGCCCAAGTCTTCCTCGAAAGAAGGCTTGAGGAGACCTTTCAAAATTAGCTTGTTCTTCTGCTCCTGTAGAACTCTTGAGCTGAAGGAATGGCAAAACAAACAGGTTTCCTGCAGATGGATGGCACCAAGGCAATACACACACCTACTATGGCCATCCGTAACTGACATTTTCTGGGAGCATTTTACACATTTCTTAAACCCTGAGGGTTTATGGTCTTTTGCCTCTTTAGACATGCTAACCGAGAAGCAGAAAAAAACACAACCTAAACACAATGAGGACTAGGTCCTCTAACTTAAATGGGCCTAGCCCTTACCACACTAACACCCACACACCATGAGGACTAAGTCCTCTAACTTAAATGGGCCAAGCCCTGGGAGAGAAAAAAGGCAGAGAACTAGGTCCTCTAACTTAAACGGACCTAGGTAGAGAGAAAGACTAGAAGTCAGAAACTACTAACTAGACAGCACACACACTAATACAGACTTTGAAAATGACCAAACTGAATCAGTGGAAACTATGGTCAAACATTAAGTCATAGAACAAGAAGGGTCGAAAATATCAAAAGACCCTTAACGCCAACTGAATAACTAGATATCCAGATAAAGATCTAAGAAGGAAAGTCTAAATACTAATTCTCTAATACTAATCAACACTGCACATGAAAAACAAGGTAAATTGAGGGCAAACATACACCTTAACTGGAAACACTAAATATCTAACTAATAACTATTTAAATTCCAAACTCTCTGCAATAATAAGAATATCAAATAAGCACAAATGTGCACGATAAATAGAAAAAGACTGGCACACAGGATACCAACGAGAACAACAAGGCCAACGGCCACCCAGTTCTCAACAACAAAGAACCTAAAGTCAAGAAATACTCTTCAGCAAGTCAGAAATTACTTGAAATACTATTAAACACTATCAAAAGTTATATGAATTGTAACATCAAGCTGTAATACAGTAAACAAAGAAAAAAGTGTTGAACTTAGCTACGGCCAAGAAGAAGCACATCTGAACTTGTACACGTGGCAAACGAGATCTGGGGATTGTACTGGTGCACCATGGGATACCTACCTAGCCACAAGCCAACTAGTAGACTTTGAGCTTTGTAATAGGCCGAGTCGGAGCTGAGGATCAGCTCCGAACCCATGTGTAAAAATGAAGGCAAGATAGGAATACAGAACATCAACAGTTTCTAGTGCATAACCTTAGTTAGTAGTGCAAATCTCGCAGCCACATGTTATTACCAGAAAACATTGACTGTAAGGACCTTTGCTGACAATGTGATGTCTTTGATATTTAGAGTCTTATCCAGAGTTGCCATAGCTTGTACTTTTTAATTTCATGGGTGCTGTCACCATCTGCAAAGATCTTTGAGCCTCGGTAAATAAAATCTGTCACTGTCTCTACTCTTTGCCATCTACTTTTTTTTCTTTTTTTGAAACAAAATTTATTAGTTTTCAGATACACAACAAGAAGTTTCTGCATAATTTAAGCATTTAAATACATTAACTATATAGAATGAAACTATTTACAAAGCCCACAACATACACAAATTTCTATTGGAATTGTTACATTTTACCTAATAATTTCTTTAGTTTCAACCACGCTAATTTCTTATGAGTTATTTTTGCTGTTCTTAAATCAAGAGTTAATATAGCAATAACCCACGCCTGGGTGTGGGTAATGCTAAATTTACCCACGGTTGGTGTGGTTTGGTCCCGAGGGCGAAGCCCGAGGGACCAAACAAAGCCAACCGTGGGTAAATTTAGCATTACCCACACCCAGAAGTGGTTATTGCTATTATATGACATTATTTAAGAAAAGAAACTATTACTTTTCTTAAATAATGGCATAGTATAATGCCTGTTTGCTGCCCTTCCGCAGATGTCTGGCATCCGCGGCAGTTCTGATGTACTGCGCGCCTGCGCAGTACATCAGAGCTGTGGGCAAAATAAACGGAAAGCAAGATCTCCGTTGCTTTTTAGTGTTTCGCTATGTTAAATGAGTTTAACATAGCGAGACAGTTTTAAAATAAGCAACGGAGATGTCCGTTGCTTATTTTAAAACTGTCTCGCTATGTTAAACTCATTTAACATAGCGAAACACTAAAAAAAAGCAACGGAGATCTTGCTTTCTCCGTTGCTTTTTTAAAACACTGTCTCGCTATGTTAAATGGGTTTAACATAGTGAAACAGCTTTAAAATAAGCAACGGAGATCTCCGTTGCTTATTTTAAAGCTGTCTCGCTATGTTAAACCCATTTAACATAGCGAGACAGTGTTAAAAGCAGTTATACTAATGGAAAAAAGTCCGGTCGACCGGACCTTTTTCCATTAGTATAACTCGATTTACAACGGGCACGCTGGCCAATCAGCGTGCACGTTTTGGGGGGGTCATGGTATAATAGTTCATTTTTACATACAGTTTTGGCCAGTAAAATAAATTCAGTGAATGAGAGGATGTTTTTAGTTTTCCAATTAGCTGTAATAACTTTGCTGGCAAAAAACAAAAGAGCCCAGAGAAGAGATACCTGCGTCTTTGGGATATTTTCTGGTATTGGGGCATTGAATAATATTAATGAATCTGTTATCTCACATCTATCTTACCACAATGCCTTTGGAAAGATTTTAAATTCCTGCCAGAAGGGGATAACTGTATCACATTCAATAAACATGTGAACCCAGTCTGCACATAAAGTTTTGTCACATCTCCAGCATTTATGGGTACTCATGTGTGACATTAACGCTATTTTATGTGGTGTAAAGTGACTGTTATGGATACATTTCCAAGTGGGCAACCTTGTATAGTTCCTTTTAGTATTCTAATACGATTAGATAAGAAAGCACCAATTTTGATATAAGAGAACGAGTTTGTATATAGGTTATTTAAAAGCTTTATAAAGTCAGAGGAGAAGTTAAATATTTCTAATACTTTATATAAGTATGACCAAGATATGGAATCAAAGGCTTTGTCTAGGGCCAAGCTAATAATAGACAGTTCTTTTTTTTTTGTTTGTTTGTTTGCTATGTCTATTAAGGATAAAAGTTTGATAACATTATCTTGCACTTTTCTATTTAGAATAAATCCTGGTTGGTCTTCATCTGTTAGTTTTGGAATGATTTGATTTAGTGTTTTAGCAAGAATCAAGGTAAAGATTTTATAGTCTATGTTTAACAGGGAGATGGGACAATAGGATGTTACCAGTTTGGGATCTTTATCCTGCTTTAGAATAGGTGAAATTATGGCAAATTACCCTGAGGGAAAAAGGTTTCCACACTTTCTAAATTCCTCAAACGCAGCTGCTAGCAATTTTATAGAGTCATCAGGAAGAAGTTTGTAAAATTCTCCTATAATTCCATCTATTCCTGGAGCCGTATTATTTTTAAGACTTTTAATATGTTCCTTTAGTTCATTTAGAGAAATCGGTTTCATCAATTTGATGTTTTGTCCAATTGTAACCTTTTTACTAATGTTTTCATTCAGAAATTTTTCTTTCCGGGTATTATTGTCTGAGTCTAAACTAGCATTATTTATTGTTTCATGATATGTTCTAAATGTTTCTAAAATGTCTTTTAGGTCTGTCACTCATCTACGTTTATTTCTAGTGGTGTCATTTATTTCCTTTATATGACTTACATTCAATAAGTTTTTTGATTTAACTGCTAGTCTATGTAAATTCTTTGGGCTTGTGGAATAAGTTTGTAGTTTATATCTTTCTAGATTTATTGACACTTTATGATTCTACATATTTGGTATTTAATGCTTTTAATTCAGTGTTCCTGCTGATCTCCTTGCTACTTAATGTCTTTCTTAAGCAGTCAGTTTTTGATTGTAATGTCAAGAGTTTGATGTCCCTTTGTTTCCTTTTATTTAAATACCAATTTTTAATTTTGCCATACAAGTATGACTTTAATCAGTCCCAAACCATAGTTTTAGAAGTCTCATTATTATCATTAATAGTTAGGAATGTTTCAACTTCATTTAAAAAAACATTCTTTAAAACCATTAAGTTTAACAATGTATGCAGGTAATCTTTGCCAGTTTATCAGATCTTTTGGAGTGATGTTAACTTTAAATATAATAGCATTATGGTCTGATAGCGGGCAGGAACTAATTAGTACCTCATGTACTTTAGAGATTAAGTTATTTGTAATTAAGACTTTATCAATTGCTGTTTGTGTTCCATATCTAAATGAGTAGTGTGTATAGTTTAATGATTTTGGTTCTTTTATATCATATATGTCTTTTAGGTTTAATGAAACAATGAGATTCTTTAGTTTTGTAGCTGGGGCTGACATTTTAAAGTTGTCTTTTTTTGTAGTGTCCTTTTTTGTAAGTATACAATTGAAGTCACCAGCACATATTATATCTCCTTTAGATATGGCTGTTATTAATTCTACATATTTATTAGCTGTTTCAGCCCCAATACCAGGTATCCAGTATGTGTTTGCTAAGGTGATATACATTTTCTTTATCTCTAATACTGCTAGACACAACATTCCATTTCTCTCTGAAAATGTGTCTACTATTTTAGGTATTGGTAAATTTGTGTTCCACAAAATTATAGTGCCTCTTCTCTTTGCTTGAAAATGGGATTCCGCAAGTATTGTGTAATCATTGAAAGATAATTTATTTAGATCTTTTTAATAAGATGTGTTTCTTGTAAAAATGCTATATCGACTTTGTTCATTTTCAAGTATTTGGATAAACTTCCTCTTTTTATGGGGTTGTTAAGGCCATTAACATTTAAGGATATGCATTTATAAGAAAACATTCTTAGATGTACATTTAAAATTCTTGTAAGTTTTTGTGGACAAAAATTTGGTATAATACATTTCTAATAAAGCAAATAAAACTATATACAATCCTAAACATGGAATAAAATATTCCTGGTTTGATGAACTAGTCATCTGAACCACCATCTGCACGTTTCTAATACCCTTTTGCTATCCAACAATGTGCTTCTGCCCATGTTAATTAAGCATACAGATTACCTATGTGTCTAGATCTCTTTAATAATTTAATTTATAATTTATGATTCAGATCTAGTAATCCAAAGTTTAATATATATTGATATACCTGAAAGAATATATAAGAGGTGTTATGCTTTGATTTCTTAAAATAAAATTATTTATCTTTATCAGTCCAAGAAATAAACTAACTTATAATATCTCTACTTCTAATTACATTTATTTTAACAAGAAACTAAGCTGTGTTATTTACATTGAGAATATCCTTCTAATTTTATCTTTAATTATACATACAAAGTAGCAATTTGTTATTGTATCTAAGATCCCTTATTCTTTTCTTTTCCCTTTCCCTTCATTTTTCTTTTGTCCTTTCCCCATCTCTTTTCTTTTCTTTCCTTCCTTTTCTTTCTTTTCCCTTTTCCTTCCTTCTCCACCCCTTCCCTACCCCTCCTCCAGAACATTTCTCTTCTTTCTTTTTCTCCCCCTTTCACCTCATCTGTAGAAACAAAATGTTTGATCTACTTTATTGACTAATCTACTATTTTTGCTAGTATTTAACTCTTTTTATACCACTTTTCCTTCTCCTTTCTCACTTCTCTCTCCACTTTACCTCTCTTTATGGTGTCTAGTCTTCATCTACTGAATTATTCATATAGCTGTATTTTATATATATATCAATGTTTACCATTTTTTATTTGATAGGCATTCCTATTTATTGAAGCTTAATATATATATATATATATATATATATATATATATATATATATATATATATATATATGCAGATATATTTTCTCATTTGGCTTATCAAAGCAGTCTTTTAAATTGGATATATTGCCAATCTAGACACATAAATGAGATACTTTACATATTAAATTTACAAGGTCTCAATTATGTTTGGTACATTTTAAGACAATTCAAACATTAATATTGTACTCGTAACTGATCTATTGCGTATAAGGATATCCTTCACATCAAATTTATAAACATCTATACAGTACTTTTGATTTCTCTTTCAAATACTACTCTAAATACATGAGGAGTTATATTAAGTCTGTATCTAGAGTTTACTATAAATTGTGCCTTCAATTTTAGAAGATAGTCATATCTATAAATATGAGTATGACAGGAGCATGCAACAGCAAAAAAAAAAACCCCTATAAACATAACATTTGTTTGAACTTTTTTGTCAAATGCTTAAACCAGTTAATATTATAACTATTAAACATATCTACGTCACATATGAACCAACTAATGAATACATATTAGTATCCTGAACACCATGATTACGAACATTTAATTTTACCCTCAATAAAAGCATCTGTTTTGTACTAAGCCTTCAGGAATCCAGATTTTATAGATATAAGCTTTTGAATTTTGTGAGGAAGAAACAGACAGCATGCTAATATTCTACCATCGCTCTCTAAATATTATGTTTAAACATATCATTGCAGTTTGTGTAATTATTTGAAAATGACAATCCTTAGTTATTTCAGCAAAACGTGTGGCTACATACCCATATATTTTTCTATAACATTAGTTAGAGCTTCGTTTTGTATTTCAGATGTGCTTATATTTCACAATGTTATTAACTGTTTAAATCTTCTTCTTTATATAAAAATGAGGATTCTCCTCCATGTTCTTTCATCGCATAAGCTGCGTTATTGCGACGCAAGTTAAAAGGTCACAATTCTTCTGATTTCTTGGTTCCCATGATCATTTAGTGACTGTACGGCTTGAGAAAAGTGATGCAGATCTCGAGAGGTGGACTTATTGAAGCTTTAAAATTTGGCGCCAATATGAAGCTCGAGGTATGTAGTTACTAAATATTTAACATTCCAGGACCTTGCCTGCATACAAGTGCTAACAAGATGACCTTTATATATATCAAATGGGATGTGATAAACGAGTCATACAATCTTACACATCGACTGAACCACTGCATCCACAAGCCCACACCCTCAAAGCATTCACAACTCCAAGCATTCATCACCAATCTGGAGGTTGACGCTATATCTTTAAACTCATTTGATGTTATTAAACATTTGAAGAAACACTGTCATCTGTAGATTTAATCAAACATACAGGGTTCCCCTCTTCTTTTTTTACTATGTACACAAACCAAGTCAACCATTTCCCAATATCATTTGAAAAAACAGTGTCATCAGTTCAACATTTACTTCTGTACTTTAAAATGAAAAGCATTAATAAACTATTTCAGCAATGATATTTAACGTTTGTGTGTGTATATATATATATATATATATATATATATATATATATATATATATAAAAGGAATAGTTTCTATGGATCAGGATAACCTTTGTTTTACTGTGGCATATGAGGTCAACAGTAATTAAATACAACTTTAACTAGATTTTAACCCTTTGCATTTAACTGTATAGTTGTTTTGATGTAATAGAATGAAAGATGATGAGTTAGTAGGAAAGGTATGAAAATAAAATATATATTTTAGTACATTGCAACAGTGTAAAGAAGTAATAAATGTATTTATAAAGGAATTTAGTTAAGTATATTATGAAATGTTACCTTATCATGTCATTTGTTGATATCACCTGTTTAAAAGATTTTAAGTCCATTAAATATGTTCATAGAGTCCAATACAAGTACTGAGATAAGAGGAAACTTAATTTATTTCCCTTTGAGTTTTTTGCTAGATTTATCATTTTTTGATGTTTTCCCATTAGTAGATTGTCTTTTAAGGCTTGGTAAAGAAAGGTCCATATCTTCTACTTTCTCTAATAAGTTATTTCTTTTAACAAAGTCAGTTGTCTCCTCCAGTTTATTAAAGACTTTCTGCCCTTCAGTTAAGGTAATTCTGATTCTAGCTGGAAAAAGGACCTGAGGTTTTATGTTAGCTTTTTTTAAGTCTTTAATGAGAAGAATACATTCCTTCCTTTTTACTATAGTGTTAGTTGTGTAGTCATTGACAAATGTAATGATCTTTCCAATGTCCTGAATTTGATTCACAGACCATGCAGCTCTCAAAACTAGATCTTTATCTTGAGTTGATATGAATTTGACAATGATGGATCTAGCTGAAGATGGACTTTTTGAAAGTGATGGATTTGATAAAGATCTGTGGGCTCTCTCTATTCCATAAGAAAAGGACTCTGGTAGATTTAAAATCTTGGGCAACCAGTTGTTTAAAAAGAGTATCATGTTGTTTCCTTCCATCTTTTCAGGAACACCGTAAATTCTGATGTTATTTCTTCTTGACCTGGATTCCAAATCTTCTAATTTTTCTGTTAGTAATTTATTCTGCTTCTGAAGAGTGTTGATTTGGGTATCATTTTCTACTTGTATCCCATCAATTTCATTTATTGATTCCTCTATACTTGCTATTTGGTCAGAATGTTTTGTAATTATTTCTTTTAGATCATCAATTTGTTTTCTGCTTTCTTTTTTCATATTCTGCACGATGTGTTCCAAGTTGTCCATTTTTGTAGAGAGATCTTGTATGCTACAGATAATAGTTTGTAAATCCTTTTTCATAACATTGTCTTGAAATGATGATTTGCTGTGACTCATGGCTCTTGTAGTCTGTATATAGCTGTATGAATTCTGACAGTAATTTGTGAAGAAAAATAACTAAAAATCTGTATTTTTTCCCAGAAAGTAATCCACCATGATATAAAGAATTGATATGATGCAAAATCTTCATTTTTTTGATAAAATTAAAAGAAACCTGTTAGAAACATTCCTTCATAGGCAGATCTTCAAAAAGATGCTGCTCTCACTCTGGCATCTTGGCCATGCCTCTTCCCATCTACTTTTTGACACATTTGGTAATACTGGGTTATGATCACTTCCTCAAGAGGTTTCACTCACATTGTTAAAGCAAATTCCAGAAGCTAAGAGCTGAAACAGCTCCTTTCTGGTGACTGTATTGTCATCATTTTTTATTCTGTTTATTGATGGCAATCATTTTGTAATATACTGGGTAAAATTTTAATTAATACCAGCTCATATCATATTTGTTTATTCGTGTTTTATCAAACAATGGTGTTACTTCTTGGACACACATTGATTTTCCCTGAGGATCCTGAAGGTCCATCTTCTCAACAATATACTTCTTTAGAGTTTCCCTGTTTTTCTTTTCCAGTAGTATTTATGAGAAGAGATTAAGCTACTTAGTAATACAGATTGTTAAAAAAGTAGTCTCACTTTCCAGTTCAATTGTAGTTTCACCAGATGCTATGTCTGAGTTTACACATTTTCACTTAACTTTTTTCAGTTATACAGTGTAAGATCAAACATTTATCTCATGCAGTAAAGATTCTGAATCACTTTCTGCATCATCTAATTCAAGCACAACATCTAGATTGACCACTTCAGACAATTATATACCTTTCATATACTTTCTCAGTCTTATATTTACTTGTTTTCAATGCACTTTTGATCAGGATGTACTTTATTTTAGCATTTCCTACAGTATTTATCCTTGAATCTATATCACTGATCTCATGTGAACTAGTGCCACAGCTACTCATTATTGGCTGGATCCAAAAGCTGGTTTTAAATTAGTTTGCTTATATGTCTAGCTCACCATCTTTTACTATTGTCAGCAACACTCAATGTTATTAACTTTACTATAGACTTTAAAGGACAACTACGGGACAAAATAAATGCTTTCTGCTTTCTAATGTACACCCCCATCTGTCCATCCAAACACCCAAATTAATTATTCTAACAATCCAAAGCACTAATTTTGACATTTTTGATTATTACCGTTGTATTGCAAGAGGTAGAGCTAGACATATTTCTTAAAACTTAACTCTGATGCTCTTGCAGAACTCCAACAAGTTGCCCAGCTGCCTACATGCACTGAAAATTAAACACACACTCTCCAAGCTACATTTTACCCATGAAACACTCTCCTTACAATTAGCAACACATTCTTTCAAAATATGCATGTTTTCCTTCCCATTCACCCCGCCTTCTTTTGTCCATAAAATCCCTCTCTCTATGGGCAGGAACTTCTTTTTCAGTGATCAGTTGCTGGATGTTATTATTTTCATACATGAATGCACAGCAATTCCTCACTTTCACAAGGATCTTCAACTTCAAATAAACATTTTTTGTATTACAAGTGTGGACATTATTTCTGTTAAATGTCATTAATCTGTCTCCTTGTAGATCAAGTTATTCCTTATTATTATGAGGTGCACAAACATCAAAGTGTATGCATTTGAACAATCATATAGTCTGGTGTACACAGTTTCAGTAAATGCAGTATCAGCAACAATTTATTTTTGATGGAACCATAAGATAATGTGGGGGAGGTTATACACTTTGAATGAAATAATGAATTCTACCCTCAGCTTCTGGCTGAGCTTTATTATTAAAATAAGAGAGAGACAGACAGACAGAAGTGAGCAGCTGTCCCTTCAGATGGGGACCCCAGAATCCTCACTTTAGTGTGTGTGTGTGTGTGTGTGTGTGTGTGTGTGTGTGTGTGTGTGTGTGTGTGTGTGTGTGTTTGTGTGTGTATGTGTGGGTGTGTCCGTGATAGTCTGTAACTGATGAGTACATGCAAGTTTATGTGAGTGTGTGTGTGTGTGTGCGTGTGTGTGTGTGTGTGTGTGTGTGTGTGTGTGTCTGTGTGTGTCTGTGTGTGTGTGTGTGTGTGTGTGTGTGTGTGTGTGTGTGTGTGTGTGTGTGTGTGTGTGTGTGTGTCTGTGATAGTCTGTAACTAATGAGTACATGCAAGTTTATGTAAGTGTGTATGTGGTGGGTACACGTATGAGAACTGTGAGTTGCTGCATGCATGCAAGTGTGCACAAGTACGTCTGCGTGCGTGCGTGCAAGTGTGTGTGTGTGTGTGTGTGTGTGTGTGTGTGTGTGTGTGTGTGTGTGTTGTATTTTGTCCCTTTTAAACTTTTCCATTTTTTCTTAATAGTATAAAAGAGGTTTCTGTTTTGTTATTAGTATGAAAATGGTAAGAGAAGTCCCTCCTTTTTACAAATTGTAATGCACAGATCTGAGGTTGGGATAAACTTCCTTCAGTATAACAGACTCCTTAACCAAATGTGTTGATAGACAAAACAATTCAAGCAAGGTAGGCATTGTAAAGTGGTAGTGCACTTGCAGAAAGGGATACACTGGTGCTATGTAATCAATGTAAGCTGTATTTACTTAAAAACTAACATCTACCTATGTTGGCAAATGCATGCATATGCAGGGTGCAAAGCAGAAGCATCGTAGGGCGCCCCTTGCTTTTGTTGAGTTAAGTTGTAATGGAAACTGCTTATTACTTCTTTAGCTCTGCTTATTGTTTCACAGAGAATTAGGCAGAGGACTGATCTCAGTAATTTCCCGGATTTAACTGTATTAATGTGCGAAATTCTACCTGCTGATGGCCTACTAAAGAATATGGACTTTTGATGTGGTAAATCTTGCAATACTTTGTATGTGTTGCTTTCATTTATTCCACAGTTTTCTACCTGCTGCTTCTAACCATAGCATGACAGTAAGAAACATAAGAATTGTGCCAAGTAAAAGAGACCTTGACATTTAATGAACTATGCCAACTGGGTGCTTCCTTGCTGACCTTTTTTATTTTACCTTGTTTTAATGGTGTTTTACTGTTCTTGTAATGTTTCCTGAAAGCAGGCATTAGTCCTCAGTTTGCATGTTTTTTTCCTGCAAAGTCTTCATTTCTTTACTGTCACTGTTACCTCACAGCAAGAGCTTCTCCCGTTCGATTCTCGGCTTGGCTTGGGAGTGCCTTCTGTGTGGAGTCTGCATGTCCTCCCCGCGGTTGGGTAGCGTTTGAAAGATATGCATGCGTAAATGGGTGTGCCTTCGTTGAAGGTTGGGTGTCGAGCTAGCACCTCGCCATTTCGTAAAAATCTACTGCCAATCATTAGCAGACCGGAGTTCCTCTGTGGCGACACCTTACCGGGAAAAAGCAGAAAGACAACAACTAAGTGATGAAAACTGTATAGTTCTTGACCTTGTTGGAGTGAGACATCTGTCTGAAGCATTGTCCACTCACAATAAGCTGATATTCTAAGTCTGATCAAGCAACAGAATAACACATGTCAGCTTGTGTTTGTTTAATAGGTTCCTGCTTGTTAGTGAAATTGGTCATAGTTCGCAGCAGAAACCCCATCCAAACACTGCCCATGACTGGTTTAGGGAACAATCAGGGCTTTAGGGTTAGGGAGAGGAAGGGGTTTTAGATTAAAGGAGTAATATGGACTTTAGAGTTAGTGAAATGGATGGGAGTCTTAGGTTTAGGGAGCGATGGAGAACTTTAGGGTTAGGATCAGGGTTCTGATAGGGCTACATTGTATAGTGTGTTACAATGTATGATGTTAGGAAGTTGCAGGGTGGTATACAATCAAAACTGCAGCCTATGAACATTATCACCTGTGCAGATTGTAGGTGGGATTTGGTCACATTCAGTGCTATTTCCAGTGAATAGAACAAGGTTAATCACAGACTGCTCCTCAAAAATATTAACAGATGTTTCAAGATTGCAGTCAGCAGCCAGCCATCCACACACATGAATAGTCTTAATTCCCTGCATTCACAAATGCACTGCAACTACAGATGTGCATTTAGTGAGCAACCTGGGGCTGAAGAGAAACCAAGTGGAACAGTCTGGCTAGGGATGTGTATATCCAGGGGTACATCCTGGTGGGGGGGGGTGGTACAAGGGATAACTATAGCCGTGAAATGTTGTTGATGATTATGCATAGCTACCAGTGAAAGTCCTGTTCCCTGCAGTTTTTTCTGCACTAAGCTACAGTTAGCTAGTGAAAACTTATCTGACAGCAGACCATGCTATTCTAAAGAAGGAAGTAACTTACAGCCAGACAGGGTATACATTTGTAAACAATACCATGCAAAGGTTAACAAAGTACTTTAGCAGAGTAAGTCACACATTGTTCGTAGGCATTATGTCTTGAATTCTGTGTACAGAGAATTAGCCCATTATCACTGATTAATGATAAAAAATACAGTACTAGCTTAGATTTGTCTAACCTTAGCAACCTACTGGTTACAAGACTCATACCTCTCAACTGTGCAGATTTTTGCCTCATATTTTGGATTATTCCTCATAAAAATTGTGTTTTTTGACAAGTCACTAGGTTGATCTAAGGACTGAAGTCACTAAATAATGACATGCATTTGAGTTTCAGACTTCATATCCTCCACAAATTGCATGCTAACACAAATCCTGTTATTCTATCAACTTTCTAAGTCTGTATGAGCAACATTTAAAATGTGTCCCTGTTTTTGGGCTTTTGTTCCCCCCATTTTATCAAGCTGTGTCCAGGTTTCTTGAGCTAAGATTTGAGAGATATGGTTACAGTTGATAGGCATATCATCTCCATTATTCAGAAAATAAACCTTAATACTGTTGCTGGTAATGCTCAATTCCATCTGTTCTTTTTCTATCATTTCCCTGCTTGTCTGCAGTGAAGACTTTATCATTCTGTAGTTTTGGACAGCCTATATGTTTTCATCGATAGTCTAGACGCATGGGTTTGATTGCACTACATGGCATGCAAGTATAGAATTGTAGATAAAATAAGTTTACATTTCAATATTTTATTGCTGTAACTGGTACACACCATTTCTATCCCTTCTCAATGGCTTCTTCTTTTGTTGAATATTTCACATTACAGAGTTCCTTCGTGCCTCATTGTGCAGATCTTAGGCTATGCTCCCAATCCCAGGTACCACTGAAGGTAGAATAATTGCTACTGTCCAGTGGTGTTTATTCTCTGGTGTTTTAATCAGAACAATGCTTGGAGTTGTATTTACAGCTGCCATTTCAGTGTGAGCAGTAACCTATGTGTAGCTCATACAGAATAACCATTTTGGTATTATACCATCTATGGAGGTATTGGCTCATATATCTACTTCTTTTTTGTATTTTTCTGCAGCTAAAAACACATGAAATGTTCTGGTTTGTAGAATAACTTCAACTAGCTCGTAACATCTGTAGGTTCATAGGTTCATACTAGGCTATCTGCCCTAGGGCATTTATAAGCCTAGCCAGAATGTGTTTGGCTTTCGCCACGCATTTTAAATTTATTTTGCTATGCCCTTTTTCGAGGTTAGTATACTGTGCCTCTGTCTAACAGTGACGCAGAAGTGATACCCGGGGTAAACCTATGATCTCCCATCCACTCATCAAGATTCCTCTTGAAGAGAGTCAATGAGGGACTCTGCCTAACCTGGACTGGGATTTTATTCCAGAGTGAAGGGAGCCTCTGGGTTATGAATCTGTCCCTCCAGCATGTCCTATTTATTTCAGTGCTGAGGTTCAAATCTCTCGAGCGCGTAGCTCGATGGGATTTGGATTTTCTGAGGTGCAGCATGTCCATTAATTCCGGGTTGGACATGGCTTTATACGTCAGGCACAGATTGCCTCTGAACAGGCGGTATGCCACTGAGTAGAGCTGGAGTTTCTTTAACCGGGCAGCATACGGCATCTGTATGAGCCCTTTGATCCTCTTGGTGAGGTACTTTTGGGGTGTTTCCAGTTGCTGCAGGTGTCTGGTAAGGTACATCCCAAAAGGGGCATTGTACTCAATTATGGGCCTGATGAGGGATGAGTAAAGAGGCATGATGACATCCCCTGATCTAGATGTGAATCCCTTCATGATTAGGTGGGCTATATAAAATGTTTTTCTAACCACTTTGGCCACGTGGTTGTCAAATGAGAGATTACTATCAACTTGGGTCCCTAGGTCCCTAATTACTTCTTCTGTACTTAATGGATTACCACCTATGTGGTAATTTGTGGGCACTTTGTTTTTGCCAAAGGGGATGACTATACACTTTTTGGCATTAACTTGAGGCCATGGCTCTGGCACCAGTTGTCTGTTTCTATGAGGCCCTTTTGGAGGATGCTTGTGTCGGCTGGAGAGTCGATTATGGCGCCCAGTTTGCAGTCATCTGCGAACTTGGTCAGCCACAGTCCTTCCATGTTGGCCTGTACCTCCGAGAAATATATACCGAACAAGAGAGGTCCCAGGACTGAGCCTTGTGGGACACCACTTGTAACTGGTTTGGAGTCTGACATGGCTCCAGCAAATCTAACCATGTGGGTTCTGTCCTTGAGCCAGTTTGCAATCCATCTAGTGACATAGGGGTTTATATTTAAGCTGGTGAGCTTATCTATAATGCCCGAGTGGGGTATTGTATCGAAGGCTTTTGCGAGGTCCAGGTAGGCTGTGTGGACCACCTTCCCCTCGTCAATGGCCTTGGTGACTGTCTCAAAGAAATCAACCATGTTTAAGAGGCAGAATCTGCCCTTAACAAAGCCGAACTCGGTAGGATCCAGTGTTTGTAGGTCCCCAATATCTTTATTTATGAGGTCCATGATGATCCTTTCCATAGCTTTGCAGACCAAGCTAGTCAGGCTTATGGGGCTATAGTTTCCAGGATCCGTTGAGGCACCACCTTTATGGAGAAGGACCACTGTTGCTGTACGCCACTCTTTGGGCACATTTCCTGTAGTAAGGCTGAGAATGAACAGTAGTTTTATGTTTGGGTTTAGCTCTTCTTGGAGTTCATGTAGGACGCAGCCCAGGACACTGTCTGGTCCCATTGATGCTGTGTTTTTTGCTTTGGAGTGGGCGGCTCTTACCTGAGCATCTGAGATGTCAGCGGGCAGCACTCCGCTGGGATAGATATTTGCCCTTTTGGTGGGGAGGGGGGGGGAGAAGTTTGCGCTGAACCTCTCAGCTAGGATGTTGGCACTGTCTGTGGGTTCGGTGTATTTTTTGTCATTTTGGACTAATTCTGAGCATATCTGGGAATTACCACCCAGGTTCCTAACATAACTAAAGAAAGCCTTGTGATTATCCTTAGTGTCCTGTGAAATTTTTCTCTTGAAGCTGGCCTTAGACAATTTTATGTGTGCCCGTAGTTTTTTGCTAATACTGGTCAGTGATGCCTTCCCTTTTTGGGATTTTGCTCTATCATTTAGTAGCTTCCTCCTTCTATTATATAGTTTGTTTATGGCTGGGGTCCACCAGACAGGATGTCTGCCTTTGGAGGATTGGGTCTTGGTTTTATTTGGGATCGCATGATCCATGCATTCCTGAAGGTGTTCATAGAATGCGTTTATAAAGGATTCTGCGGTCTGGGCCGTATTTTCCACAGGCCCAGGGGCTTTGAAGGATTCCACCTCAGTTTTGAGGGGTGTGAAATTTGCTTTAGAGAAGTTTTTCACTGTGGTTTTCTGGGCAGGGGGTGGGGTCGGGATGTGAATATCCAGTGAGATTAGTTTATGGTCTGATCTTACCAGTGAGGGATACACTTCTGGTCTGGAGCATAGAGTCCCCATGTTGGTGATGATCAGGTCCAGTATGTTTTCCCCTCTTGTGGGAGTGGTAACAAGTTGTTCCATAGCATTTGAGTTTATAAATTCTAGGAACCTTTGGGCTAGGGTGTTGGAGCTAGAGTAATGCTCCCAGTCTATGTTTGGGTAGTTGAAGTTGCCCAATATAATGGTGTTTGGAGAGATCATCATATTTTCCAGTGTTCTCAGGAAGGCCGTGTGGGGTTCCTGGGTTTGGGAGGGTGGTCTGTAGCAGGCCATAAACTGGAAGGCAGTTTTACCCACTGTTAGTTGCACATGGATAGTCTCTGATGCTTCGTGCTTTGCCACCAACCTGGAGGTGTAGGTATCTTTGATGAATATCGATACTCCCCCTCCTTTTGTGGTTCGGTCCAAGTTTTGGGGCCGAAAAGCATGGTATGAGGTATAACCTGGTAGTGCTGGGGTGCTCTCAGGAGCCCTAAACCAGGTTTCTGTTACTGCACAGATATCGATGCTCTCCATGCTAAGGAGAGTTTCGAGTGTGTGCATCTTGAGGTTTAGACTTCTGGCGTTGAGTAGCTTTACTCTTAGTTTCTTATCCCTTGTGATACCTATGGAGGTGGGTTTGTCTTTTGAGCCTTGCCTAAAAAAGGCACTATGGGGGCAAGAGCCTTTGCCAATATCCGAAATCCCAGGGGTGACAGGTGCAAGCTTTCCCTAGCGAAGCATCGTGGCTTGTCGAACCTACCGCCCTAGAAAACAAAAATGGAGAAAAACTAAGGGTAATACTGCTCAATGCCAGAAGTCTAAACCTCAAGATGCATGCCCTCAAAGCCCTCCTCAGTATGGAGAACATCGATGTCTGTGCTGTGACTGAAACCTGGTTCAAGGCTCCTGAGAGCACCCCAGCACTATCAGGTTATACCTCATATCATGCGTTCCGGCCCCAAAATCCAGACCGAACCACAAAAGGAGGGGGAGTATCCATATTCATAAAGGATACCCACACCTCCAGGTTAGTGGCAACGCACGAAGCATCGGAGACCATCCAGGTGCAATTAACCATAGTTAAAACTGCCCTACAGTTTGTAACATGCTACAGACCACCTTCTCAAACTCAGGAAACCCACACAGCCTTCCTGAAGACACTGGAGAGTATGAATGTCTCTCCAAACACCATCATATTGGGTGACTTCAACTACCCAAACATAGACTGGGAACATTACTCAAGCCCCAACACCCTAGCCCAAAGGTTCCTTGAGTTCATAAACTCAAATGCTATGGAACAACTAGTCACCATTCCCACAAGAGGAGAAAATATACTAGACCTGATCATCACAAACATGGGGACAAAATGCTCCACACCAGAAGTATATCCCTCATTGGTGAGATCAGACCATAAATTAATCTCACTGGAGATCCACATCCCGCCCCACCCCAGCAAAAGACCACAGTGAAGAACTTCTCAAAAGCAAACTTCACACTTCTTAAGACTGGAGTGGTATCCTTCAAGCCCCCGAGCCAGTGGAAACCACAACCCACGCTGCTGAAACCCTTACAAATGCCTTCTACGAGCACCTCCAGGAATGTATGGATCAAGCAATCCCTAATAAAATCAAGACCCTTTCCACCAAAGGCAGGCGCCCGGTCTGGTGGACCCCAGCCATAAACAAACTCTACAACAAGAGGAGAAAGCTACTACATGACAGAGCAAAATCCCTAAAAGGGAAGGCATCTCTGATCAATACTAGCAAAAAAACTACGATCACTCATAAAATCATCCAAGGCCAACTTTGAGAGAAAAATCGCTAATGACACAAAAGACAATCATAAAGCCTTCTTTAGCTATGTTAGAAACCTGGGTGGAAACTCCCAGATATGCTCAGAATTAGTCCAAAATGATAAAAAATCACTGAACCCACAGACATTGCCAACATACTGGCAGACAGGTTCAGTGCAAATTTCTCCCCTCCCTCCCCCCCAAAAGGAGAAATATCTATCCCACCAGAGTCTAGCCTCCCAAACTTCTCAGATGCCCAGGTGAGAGCTGCTCTCTCTAAAGCAAAAATCACAGCATCAATGGGACCGGACGGTGTCCCCGGCTGTGTGCTACATGAACTCAATGAGGAACTAAACCCACACATAAGGCTGCTGTTTAATCTTAGCCTTACTACAGGATACGTACCCAAAGAATGGCGTACGACAACTGTGGTCCCACTCCACAAAGGCGGTGCTTCTACGGACCCTGGAAATTACTGCCCCATAAGCTTGATGAGCCTTGTCTGCAAAGCTATGGAGAGGATCATAATGGAACTCATAAATAAAGACATTGGGGACCTACAGACACTGGATCCTACCCAATTTGGCTTTGTCAAGGGCAGATCCTGCCTCTAGAACTTGGTCGACTTTTTCGAAACAGTCACTAAGGCCATTGATGAGGGTAAGGCAGTTCACACAGCCTACCTTGACCTAGCAAAAGCGTTCGACACAATACCCCACTCGGGCATCATAGAAAAGCTCACCAGCTTAGATGTAAACCCATATGTCACAAGATGGGTTGCAAACTGGCTCAAGGACAGAACACACAGGATTAGAGTTGCTGGTGCCATGTCAGACTCTAAGCCGGTCACGAGCGGTGTCCCACAGGGCTCAGTCCTGGGCCCCCTCTTGTTCGGCATTTATTTTTCTGAAGTGCAGGCAAACATAGGGGGATTGTGGCTGACAAAATTTGCAGATGACTGCAAACTGGGCACCATAATTGACACTCCATCAGACACACATCCTCCAGAAAGGTCTCATAGAAATGGATAACTGGTGCCAGAGCCATGGCCTTAAGCTAAATGCCAAAAAATGTATAGTCATACCCTTTGGGAAAAACAAGGTAACCCCTAATTACCACATAGGTGGTAATCCATTAAACACGGAAGAAGTTATCAGAGACCTGGGGACCCAAGTTGACAGTAACCTTTCTTTTGACACTCACATTGCCAAAGTGGTTAGAAAGACCTTCTACATTGCCCACCTGATCATGAAGAGATTCACATCCAGATCAGGAGAGGTCATTGTACCCCTGTACTCTTCACTTATCAGACCAATGATTGAGTACAACGCCCCATTCGGAATGTACCTTACCCGACACCTGCAGCAGTTGGAAAGACCCCAAAAGTTCCTCACCAAGAGGATAAAGGGGCTCAAACATATGTCATACGATGCCCGACTGAAGAAACTCCAGCTCTATTCAGTCACATACCGTCTGCTCAGAGGTGATCTGTGCCTGACATACAAGGCCATGTCCAACCCGGAATTAATGGACATGCTCCACCTCAAAAAATCCAAATCCACCAGAGCCACGAGAGCAAGAGACTTAAACCTCAACACGGATATAAATAGGACGTGCTGGAGGGACGGATTCATCACCCAGAGACTCCCTACACTATGGAACAGAATCCCAGTCCATGTGAGGCAGAGCCCCTCACTGACTCTGTTCAAGAGAAATCTTGACGAGTGGATGGGAGATCGTAGGTTTACCCCGGGAATCATCTCTGTATCACTGCTGGACAGAGGCACAGCAAACTAATGGGTATAGTATTCTCATCCTAAGGGGTGGTGAAAGCCACACACACTCTGGTTAGGCTTATAAATGCCCTAGGGCAGATAGCCTAGTATGAACCTATGAACCTATGAACCTATATCATCCCAAGCTGACAGGCACTGGCCAATTGTTGAAATTGATCATCTTGTCTTCATATTGTGGCATCATTCTTGGTGAGGGTAAGATGCTTTTTCAAGGTCAGGGTCATACCGGCCTGGGCTACATGCTCAGAGAGCTCCTTTATGTCTCTTTTCATGTAGTCCAGGGAGGTACGTCTCAGGTCATTCACACCAGCATGGACAATGACTGAGTCATATTTGTACTTGCCTTGGAGTGACCTGAGTGCTTGTGTTATGTGGCGGATCCTAGCGCCCGACAGGCTGCTCACCATGACCCTCTCCTTGTTCAGCCTGGTGAGCGGGACGTCAGTGTGCCTGACGACAGAGTCACCTATTACAAGTGTATCAGGTGTGTTGTTTAGTCTTAAGGGCTGTGACTGTTCGGCACACTGGCTTTGTGAGATGTGTTGCACGTGTTTTGTTTTGGGGTAGCGGCTGCTTGGGTGTCTGCTTTGGAGGTCTCTGCTGCTTCGGCAGATCTTATTTAGAGCCTCCGAGTATCTCTTTACTTTGGTCAACATATGTTTTTGGTGTCAAGCAGCACTGTGCATTGTGCTCCTTAGCTGTACTTGGTAGCTTTCCCCAAGTATTCCTTGTTGAACACCACAGTCTGATTTACTAGTTTGTATCGTTTTACATTTTTCTCCACACGGCAGAGCTGTTTAGCATGTAATTACTTCTGGTATGATTTGTGGATTTGTTAGTGTGCTGTACAATTCCCTGCTATCTGAGTTTTGTTTGGTATAATTCTAGGTATCATTCTTAGATATGAATTGTACTTTTTTAACTCTCATTTGAGATTGGTGCACACATCAGTTTTGTAGCCTTACAATGGGATAAGTTTTTTCCCCGTCTGTCTGTCTGTGTCAACAGATACTATTGTCTGTTTTTCCCTTTTACAGTCTGTTTCCTGCCTTCATTGCCTGGGGCTGTTCACATTTTGCTGTGGATTTTTTGTTACATATTCTTTCCTGCTTTGATGTTTGGCATAGCTTTCTGACTGTTTCTGGCTTCATATGGCAGATCTTGTTCTAATCCTTACTGGAGACGGATCATTGGCTCTTCCCAGCTCATTTTGTTTAGATTTATTTCTTTCCATTTACAGTCTAATACAATTCTGTCATTGTTCTCATTCCATATGTCACTGTCCTTCCTTCGTGTAATCACTCCCTGATGCAGTTTATAAATTGCTTTTAGCTCCTGCTGGCATGATCTTCCTTTTTCTGATCACTTCCTACTATGTAATTTTTGTCGGCTCTTGGTGGTGTAATCACTTCTTTCACTGCTTTCAGTCTTGTACTGTTGAGGATTTCCTTTTTTTGTTAGCTTCATCATGCTTTATGTTCCCCTGTTTTCTGCTTGAAACACTTCTGCATGGGTAGAAGCACCATATGGACATAATCTCAAACAATGAAAACAGTCTGGTATTTCTGGGTTCATATAGTGCGGTGTTCTTTATCTTCTCTGTCTTATTACTTGGAAATATATTTTTGTTGTTAATGTATTTTGCAGCACATTGGAGTAGTGAATAATGTTGTTGCCTCACAGTAAGGGATTCTCCAGTTCAAGTCTTGCCTGGGGTGCCCTATGTGTAGAGGCTGCATTTCTTCACTCTGCTATGGTTTCCTACCAAATTCCAAATACATGCTGTAAGTAGACTGGACACACTACACTGGCATTAGAGTAATGTAACAATTTAGCCTGTTTTGGGGCAAAAATAGTGTGTTTTTATTTTCTTTTTTAAAAGATTTTGTATTCTGTAACAGATTTTCTGAATGTAAACTTAAATAATGGCAAGGGGGTGGGAGGCAGAAAGGGAGCAAAAGTAGAATAGCACCAAAAGAATCTTGTACGTCAAGATCATTTCATATATAGTTTGTATGTATCTCGTCCAGCAGCATAAACTTTTAAATTATATTGATATAGGTCATAAAGTAGACATTTGTTTACAGAGATGATATATAATGTATACACACACATTCACACACACACACACACACACACACACACACACACACACACACACACACACACACACTGTGTAGTCACCAATCAAATGTGTTAAGTAGAGATTTGTTTGCTTGTGGTGACATACACATTACAACACCTGTGAAACAGCAGAATGCCTCTTCTGTGTAGTACTACAAGCAATGAAAACGTAGACACACTACTACTGGTAGAAAAGACTCCTAGCTCATGAATAAAGTCATACACTATCATATATTTGAAGCCATGGAACATATTATAATTCAACTCATAAAATGTGATTATCAAGAATCTTGTTAGACCCAGCACACCAATAGCTGAGCTCTATCAGGGGTTGATCTTGTCTGTTTAATATGGTAAACAGGATTACAGAGTATATATATATATATATATATATATATATATATATATATATACATATATATATATATATGGTGACCATACAGCACACTGTGTGTATCTGCACTTGACCAAGGCCTTTGACACCATTCCGCATGCTGATATCATACAAAAAGTAAAAGCTTTAAAATTGACCTACATGTGGTAAGTTGGATAGCAAACTTGCTGAAAGACAGAAACCACACAGAGCAGGCTGTATGTGCCTCATCAGAACGTATGAAAGTGACCAACAGTGTGCCTCAGGACTTGATACTGGGAGCTATTCTTTTGATATCTATTTCTTAGATCTCAAAGCAGTGAACCAAAACCTCTGGCAAACAAAGTTTGCAAATGACTCCAAACTGGGGTCATCCTATGACACCCAAATTTTCCTGAATGACTGTCCATCTTATACCCTATGTATACTAAACATGGGGGCTAACTAAATGCAAAAAAATATATTATTCTTAATTTTGTTAGACAACCCCCTCCACATATCATACAGTATAGACAGCACAGTACAAAACTAAAATGTAGTCAGAGGTCTAGTTAATAAGGATTGCTAGCACCCTCTCTTTTGACTATCATGTGACTGCAGCTGTGAGGAAATTCTTATATTTGGCTCAGGTAATTCTCAAAGGAATATCATCAAGGTGCAAAGAGTATTCATTCCCTGACTGTCAACATTGATTGGGCCAGTTGATGAGCACAACACCACCTTTGTAATGAATCTAATGAAACATAGCAAACAGACCCCAAAGGTTTATAACCAGAAGAAAATCACAGGCCTAACATTCCTGAGCTATGAAAAAAGCCTGTAAGCGCTATCCTTTCATTCAGTGTCTAATAAACTTTTGAAGGGCGATCTACATTATGCTAGTTGTGCCATTACATACCCAATTGTCCTGAACCTTAGATTTCTTCATAGCACCAAATTTCCCCAGTACTAGAACCGGTGACCTAAATCTTCTCCCACAGAATCTACATTATGCTAGTTGTGCCATTACATACCCAGTTGTCCTGAACCTTAGATTTCTTCAAAGCACCAATATCTCCCCAGTACTAGAACCAGTGACCTAAATCTTCTCCCACAGAATTAAAACATAGTGAAGAGGCAGGTTTATAAAATAACACCTTCCGAACTGCTGGAATAAACTACCCCTGCAGGATAAGTAGTGCAACTATCTTCTGTTAAACAAACCGTATGGATGCATATTCACCAGTTTACTGGGCTGACCCTCCTGGCAAAAGAAGGTATGTCCTGAGGGAGGGTACTGGAAGGACATGGTGGCCTTGGAATACCTATGAATGTAATCTATACATATACTAGTCATAAGTCATAAAGCATATATTTAAAACAGAGATGTGCACATACTTTGTGCAAATAAAGATAATATTGTTAGTAACTCATGCTGCCTACAAAGGAAGGAATTGTGATCCAGAGGATCAGAATGAGATATTTCAATACTCATGACTACACAAAATATATCAGCAGGTGAATAAAGCTGTCATAGCCACAATATGCAAACCTTCATGGCCAAGTTCTTGGCAGGTAGTTTTTAATAAATGCTGTGGATCGGCAATACTTTAAAATTAAATATGTTTTGCTATAGGGTTACCTAGACCTGGAATGGACACAAAAGAGGCATATTTAAATATTTGGGGTGTATAGTAGGTACAGGGTCTAGGCCATCATGCTAATAAAAATGAGTAGTGCATGTACAATAGAACCAAGCTTTGACAACAACATTTTAGTAGATCAGGTTGAGTTTTAACAGAGTACAGTCACATTTGTGCTTATGATCGCTGAAACCTTTGCAAGGCAAGAAGCTGTCCTAATTAATACCTAGCCATCATAAATTACAATTAAAATCTGTCTTTGATGAGATCAGAACTTATCATTGACAAGGTTAATTCCATTCAAAACTGTCTTGGCCATAGTAATATTTCCACTGCAGCAAAAGAAGTGTATTGGACAAGATAAATCCTTATATATTTTTTATGCATCTCCTCCATTTCTAGCAAAGAAGTAGTATTAACTCATGATTATGTGGCACACTGTGTGTGTGTGTGTGTGTGTGTGTGTGTGTGTGTGTGTGTGTGTGTGTGTGTGTGTGTGTGCATTTGTGTGTATGTGTGTGTGTGTGTGTGTGTGTGTGTGTGTGTGTGTGGAGCAAAGCTGGACTGAGACCTTCTTGCTGCCCTGCTGAGAAGAAGGGTCTGTGTCAAGTCTTTGAACGCTTAAAATTTAGAACGTTACATGGTCGAGATCAAACGTTCAAAATTTCAAGTGTTCGAAGATTGACTTTCAGTGGCACTGTACGGTGCAGATAGAGAGAATTTCCCTTTTCTGCACTGAAGTGCGGTCTTGGAGTTGGTATATTTAAGTAAGGGTGTGGGGGGGGCACAATCCCCCCACATAAGGGGTGCAGACTGTTAAGGTGTGTTTTTCTTTTTTTCTTTTTTCTTTTTATGTGATATTCGAACATCCAAATGTCGAACATTTGTTCTCAACCATGTAACGTTCGACATTTTGGATGTTCAAATATTTAACATAGACCCGAGAAGGACACTTATGTAAGTGCAACAGTCTGATTTTAATATCTAGGGTGGGTGTCCTGAGCTGATGTCACTCAATCACTTTGGTCTGCCATAGCTATTAAAGCAATGTTTTGCAGAGAGTTGGGAAAAGCCTCAAAGTTCACTGGTATGGATATATGCATGGAGCAGAAGTGTACACTTATAAATGTGGTGTGAATTTTATGTATAGTGAAATGGAGAGATTATGAGTAAAGTTGTGCTCAGTGTGGTCCCTGTCAAATTCAGCATTGCTTGATTAAAACATATACTTTGCTCTGTGTTTGCCAGCACATTGTTAGTAAGTGTCATGTTTGGAGTATGGTGTCACCGGTATGTTTGCTGCTTCAGTACATGTGTGCCATGAAGTATGTGCATGTATGTTAAATTTGGGGCAGACATAATGGAGAAAAGAAGAGTAGGCATGTTGGATCACATATCAACACCCCTCTCAAGTGTTCCTCAGTTCGGATCATACTTTTGCTACAATCTGTAATGTTTTTTGAATAAGGTGTTGGATTATCATCAACAAGCAATAACATTTATTACATTTAAAAACACTTTTTTTATTTCAAAAATGAATGCTAATTCATGTAGTCTTGTTTTTTATGCTTACTAAATCAGTAGTATTGCTGTTTAAAACGTATCTGATTTGGAACCTTTCTCCGTGATTGTTTTACTGGGGGATGAGGGAGGTTCATAGGCTCATAGGTTGGTACTAGGTTATTGGCCCTAGGGCCTATACAAGCCTAGCCATAACAATTCCCTGGCTATTTCTTCTCACACTATTTACTATGCTTACATGGAGTATACAACTAAGATGAGCAACATAAAGCAATGCTAACACAAGGTAGCAGGTCACATCAGAGACTTGAGAGGTCATTGCTAAGAAGAAATACCAGACAGCCATTTCATTGTTATGTAAAGGTCTGTGTGATAGAAGATAGCTCAGGTCATGCAGTAACAGGATTTCTATGCAAAGATAGCTATGCAAACAGCTAGAATGCATCCCCCCCCCCCCCCAGGAAAGTACTACTTAAAAACCAAGAGTAAAGAGCCATAAGAGGGAGCACTTTCAGTGGCATACCAGGCTAAGTGATTTGTTTGATGTCTGTTGTTATGCAGTTATGCATAGTTGACTAAATAGCTGAACCTATCCAAGCTGGAAATGTTAGGCTCTGGCTCATTGAAGGAGAGCAGATAGGAAGAGTAATTTCTACGGGAAATTAAACTTACAAAAGTCCTCTTTTTTATATCAGTAATTTGCTGACACTTTGCAAGCTTCTTTCAGAGAATTTGCAATATATATCAGTGGGAAGAACATTTGTAAGACTCAGTGCTGAACATTTAATGACACTTGATCTCATAGCTCTCAACCTTCCATCGCCAAAATGAGGAACACTCGCCTTCATAATGTGGAACAAATGGGCAAAATGTGGAACACATACTAATGGCTTACTAACAACTTCAACTAGGAAGGTCATAGGATGGTTAAAATATGCTGGTTCTACTTATAAAGAAGATCCTTTAATGAATCAATATGATTAATTTCTATTTACCAAGGATTTCACTTAAAAAAATTCCTAACACTGAATGTGTGACAGACTCTTTCTATGTGGAACTTTGAGGAACGAACATGAACTTTTAAGACCCCAAATGGGTGATCTGCAGCCTCTCAAATTTAGCAGTTTTTTCAAGTCTTCCATTCTAAGTGAATGGAAGTGTAGTCTTACAGCATATGGTAGGGTGAGCTAATCTCACAGTCTGTACTCTCATAGTGCATTATGGGACCAATTTTGCTTTCCAAAGGAAGAACATCTTATCAGGATGTCTGCCCCCTGTGGGCATTTAGAGATAAAAATAAATAAATAAAATAAAATAAACTTAGAAACAAGCAGGCAGCTTTGGGCAATGTAGTGATTTATGAAATTTATGAATGTCTTTTACATGTATTGGTCATTTAATGTTTTAAAGTAAAAAATCAGGAAAGTGCTTTATTTCTTCTGCTCATCACATATTGATTTCTGCCAATTTTATTGACATTTAAGCAAGTTTTGCTCATTTATTTTATTTTTCTTTTTGTAAATTGAAGTGTTGTATTTGTATAGTTACCTGTCTGAATTCCTGCTTGGTGTTGTTTCCCTGTTCTAAGTCTACTGTTTTACCTCCATTTTAAAGGTATCTTCATTGTTAGTAGTGTTTAAATATATTTTGCTCATTTAATTTCAGTTTTTTATATAATGTTGCTTAGGTTATATGATATATAGCAATATATGTGAAGTAAAATGTTTGTTATGTTAATTATAGTGTGATTTCTTTTATATGTATGTACATCTGCCTATGTCACAAGTGGTAATTCAGTAAAGGTGTTTGGAAAAAAGTGAAGTGTTTCTCTATGCTAAATCTGCTGTTTTCTCTTAATGTTTACTATTTATAATTTACTGTTACAGCATAGTTTTAGCCAAATGTGTGGCTAGCCTGAGAGATAGTGGTGATTATTCCATGGAGGAGGATAAAGCTGCTGCTTTGTCTAGGAAACTAGCATTATTGGCTCAAGCCAAATGCTGTTTTTTCATTGGTGTGTTTAAATTCCAGAATCAGCTGTATTCTTCTGAGCTGCACTTCCCATTACTGTAAGCTCTTTCTGTTCTACCAGAGCAGCCCCAATATTTAAGCAATAACTGACGACATCAGTGTGGTATATTGAAGATTTACCCATGGTTGGTGTGGTTTAATCATGAAGGCGATACAATGACATTACTTAAGAAAAAAAAAACGTACTTTTCTTAAATAATGTCTTTGTATAATGCCTCCATGGTGCCCTTCTGCCTTTTTCCGGTATCCTGGGGCTTTGTCTGATGTACTGTGCATGCGTATGGGACTTGTGTTCCCACACTTATGGAGTACATCAGTGCTTTGCAAAGGAAGCAAAGGAGAAAGGGCGATTTCTGTTACTTTCTTTTTTTTTTTTTTATCAAAAAAAAAATTGGAAAAATGGGTGACTTTTAAGGTATGGGAGAACCAGGACAGACAAAATAAAGGAATAATCGGGTAAGTTTCTTTAGTTTTGCTGAATGTACCAGATTATCCTTTTATTTTTCTCTGCTCTGCCTCGTTCGTTCATTTGAGGTCTTCCCTTTTGAAATTTCATTAAAAAAAAAAAAAAGATACATAAGTTAAAAAAATCATGAGACATACTAATAGAAAAAAGTTTCCATTGGTATATTCTCGGATTTACAATGGGCATGCTGATTGGGCTGACCAATCAGCATGCTCGTTTTTGAATATTAATGGACAGCCATTGTATAATTAACTGTTATACTACGCATGTTTTGGTACTCAGTAATGTAAAATATTCTATACTAATAAAATCTGTACTCATACTGATTTGTTAAAAAATGACATCCCACAAAACAATAAATCTTATGTCCTTAATTTTCTACACTCTTGGACTAAATAGAAGGTTAGCCAGCATGTCTTCCTTCAATCACCAGTCTCATAACATTTGATAAACTCCAGCAGTGTGACAATTGGCTGATGCTGATCGACAATGAACTATTACTTACCCTATCACAGCATGGGATAAACTTGGACACAGCCGCTCTTGCTTTGCCAAAGTGACTTGTACTTCCCATTCTGGGAGTTTCACACAATTAAAGCCTTTGCTGTCTCCTAGTGCCTTTTTAAGGAGAGTTCAACTAATGGATCTTCCAACCAGAGAAACATAAAAAAAGCACCAAACAATATCAGTGTGCCACTTCTCAAAGCAAGGAGTCTAAAGAACAAGTAGCCTGACTTTGAAGCCCTACTGCATTTGGAGCACATTCATGTGTATATTATAAATCAATCCTCATTTGAAAGTGTAGAAAGCAACCCATCTATACCACGGTTTTGCATCTACCACACCTTTAACCCTGATGTGAATGGTAATGGAGTATCTATATTTATTAAGGGCCATAATACCTTAAGGCATAGTCTTGGAGACTCATAAACGGAACTTATTGAGACTTATCTCAGTCTAAATAAACATTAGCTATAGGATGTTACAGGCTCCCCCACTTCAATGACCCCTAAAAAGCATGTCTGTTTCCTAAACACATTGGATGAACTTGAAATATACAATAACTCCATCATGCTGAGTGACTTTAACTACCCTTCAACAAACTGGGAGACCTGTACTTCAAATATTTCTCAATTTCATAAATAAGAATTCCCTGCATTAAATAGCCAAAGATCACACTAGACGACACAATTATTTTGACCTGGCACTTTCAAATACAGCATCTATATGCACCTGGTATTACCTTACCTAGACACTCAAGTCAGACTTCAAATTGGTAACCTTCTTTTTCAAAAATCCCTAAACCAGCAGATGCAAATATCACAGTATTCAGAGTCTTTATGTGTACCAACTTCCTTACAATTCTGTGATACAATCTCAAAGTTCAGTTAACCCCTCCCCCAAAAAAATGTTGACATAGCTAGTAATTATGCAAATAAATTCTACTCTCACCCTAAACCTGTATAAATATGTAAGTCCCTACCGAAGTTAAACAAATTGGATGGGTAAGGACAAACCACCCTCATGGTCCACGTGCAAAAATAAGCAATTTAATAAAAGAATTAAAGCATATTAGAATTTTTAGCAGAAGTGAGTACCAACAAATCAAAGTCAACATCAAAAGTTTATCCAAGAGGAAAACAAAGGCTTTGCATGAACTTAGGCTAGCATCAGAAGCTAAGGATAATTACAAATCCTTCTGTAATTATGTAAGGAAGTTATAATATAGCACTAAACATTGCATTGAATTATTCATAATGACTCTACCTACACCAATCCAGTGGATATTGCAAATGTATTAGCAAACAAATTCAGAGCAAATTTTATCTCAAAGACATCTATACAAAACCCATATAAACCCACAAATCTCAAACTCTCTATCATCGCAAAAGATCATGTGTTAAAAGAACTAGCCCCCCCCCCCCCACAAAAAAAGATGCATCCTCAACAGGACCGAATAATATACTAGTCTGCCTAGTGAACAGTGCTAAACATGAACTTGTGGACCTGTCCCTACAGTTAATTAGCTTGACGTTATACACAGGCTTTGTACCCAAGTTTTGGAGCACAGCAGTTGTGATTCCACTTTAGAAGAATGGCCCAACCATGGTTCCTGGGAATTACAAACCCATCAGTCTGACAAGCCTCATCTGCTAGGTCATGGAACTGGTCATAAAATACCTGAGAAACTATGATATAAAAAAATCTCATAAGTCTTGACCCCCAGGAGTTTGGCTTTGTTAGAAGTAGATCCTGTCTAAT
Source organism: Protopterus annectens (assembly GCF_019279795.1). Classification (NCBI taxonomy): domain Eukaryota; kingdom Metazoa; phylum Chordata; order Ceratodontiformes; family Protopteridae; genus Protopterus; species Protopterus annectens. The sequence continues at coordinate 490,765,174 of NC_056735.1, forward strand.
GAATCTGGCCATTTCTCTGTGAGGGTGGCAGGTACGCCCTCAGACTCAGACAGTATGAGAGTAGGAATCAGTGCTGGGACATATTTCCTGTTTGGCACATTCTTCTCTGCTCTCCAGCTCAGAAACTGGAATCTTTGATTAACAAAGTTTACAGATGATCATTAACTATGTGTTAGACTCAAATCCCCTTTTGGTATGCAGAAATACAAAGCAAACATATACATTTCAGTGCTCTGAAAATGGGCTAAAACTAAATGCTAAAAAAATGCAGCATTGTTGCATTTGATAAACAAATCCTCCACCCAGTTTATAGTATAGAAAACACCAAAAGTGAAGATGTTGTTGTAAAAGACCTTAGAGAATGGGTAGATAACACCCTGTGTCATCATTTGCCCTTTCTGTGATCAAAATAACCTATCCCATTAGTCATAGATTGGTCTTACCCATCCTATGGTAAATAATTACGTATATACTCCTAATGAAAATAACTGGGATCATACCTTAGGTAATCTGAAGGGATCCAAGCATGGGATAAAGCATTGTCCCTCTCCATTAGTCATTAGTCCATTAGTACTACTGTCCATTAGTAGTACAGGGGGCAGAACTGGGGTAAATCTTCCATTTCCCATCTATAGATCTAAGTTACATTTGAAAATGGACAGGGATGAACACTGTTTTATGTGAAGGGGAGTTTGTTCCACAGCAGCGGTATCCTCTATGAGATATACCTGTCCCTCCAAACCATTCTGTTGATGTTGCAGAAGAGGTTTAGATCCCTAGACCGAGTATTTGATGCCATTTGACTAGCTGTTTTTTGCTGTTCCATTAACAAACTTGTGCACAAATCACTCATAAAATACAGATATTGCATGACCTTTGTATATAAATTGCTCATGGTGTTAATAGTAAGTAGTTTGTGAGTGGTGAAAGGAGAATACTTTGCCTCTTTTTATGTAAGTTATTAAAGTTATTAATATGAATAGTTCACTATATGATCCTTTCTTACAGTATTACATTTTTAATGAATCGTCTGTATGCACCTGGCTAAATGAAGAGTCCCAGTACAACTGTTCCACCCTACCTGTAAAAACTCATAAGGCTTAAAAATGTATAAAATTCACTCAAGATAAATGATTTCCTCAATAAGGCCATTTATTTGCTACTTTTGATACCGTAGGAACTATTCTAATGACCTAATTACTTATCTCAAACAGTACTTTTAACAGTAATCAAATGTTTACACCAGCTTGAATGTTTCTTGAACTTGCTGTACCTTTTTTATTTTATTTTATTTTCTATTTTCTGTAAATTATCCTTGACTTCTGGGCCATTAATTGGAAAAACATGCCTGCAGTTATAACTCAAATTTATGACCACTTTTTTTCCCAGCATGTGGTTGTACATTGCGAAACAAATGACATGCAGACTACAGAAAGAGGTTTTGCATATCGTTATTTGCTGTATGAATTTATGAAACGGTGTATTTAGCTGGAAGTGACTGAACTGCTTCATGAACCTCATGCAGTAGTATTAGAATAAGCTATACTGAATAGCGCTATCTGTAAATAAGGTTGAATGTTAATTTTGTTTCCATTTGTAGGTATTAAGATTTTTTAAAACTCCAGCACATCATGTCTTATGAAAGAAAGTAGCTTAATTATTTTCTAAATAATTATTTTTAATATGAATGTATAATTTCTTATCAGTTATTTATTGTACTGCTTCATGTGTATGCTTCATAACATTATCCATTATGTAGTGTTTCCCACTATATCTGCTGTCTGTATGGTACTTGTAACTCACGTTTCTATTGAATTCATAAAGTTTTCTCTATGTTTGGGAAAACATGGCACAAATAGGTGTTCTGACCTGATCACTCATCCTAATAAATAAAGTAAATAAATATGCAGAATTAGAAATCATATAGCTAGATAAGCAAATCAATAGTAAAGAAAATGACAAGTAACACACTCCAGGGACCTACACCTTGTCATCACAATATCAAAACATGCTGGAGGGAGAGGTTCCTGACCAGAGACTCCCCAGACTCTGCCCATACATGTCAAGCAGAGCGCCTCCTTGACCCTCTTCAAAAGGAACCTTGACAATTGGATGGGAGATAGGAAATTCACCCCGGGGATCACGTCAGTCGCCCTGCTAGACAGGGGTCCAGGGAAGTAAATATTGTGGGAAGAAATAGCCAGGGAATTGTTATGGCTAGGTTAGGCCTGAGGGCCGATAGCTTAGTACCAACCTATGAACCTGTTTGGTAAATGTACTCCATACATTTAAATATCCACTGTTTTTATCTAAGAGTGTGATTCAGAAAGAGCTGTGGTATACAAAAGAATAAGTATTTTTGTCATATACAATATTATGCAAGAACTTAACTGAAAGCATAAATGACTCTCCATTTTAGGATGTCCAGTGTTGTCATTAGACAGCTTTTATGGCTACAACTGTTTGTGTACCCTTGGCTGATTGCAGATGTCTGGGTGCTAAAACGTGAATACTAAAGAAAATGCCATAAACCTATTGTACGTGTTGTGAAGGGAGATGGTACCACTGTAATGCAGAAATATTACTATTCTGACATCCAGAAGGCATAATGACATCCACTGTCATGTCCAGATAACTGCCACTTGTGGGGAAAGAATCCTACCACATCCAGCTATGGGTATACTAATATCAAGAAACTGTACACAAGTCCACTTCACAAATACACTTGAGTCCCAAGATCATAAAGACAGTATGCTCTGCAGTCTTAGGTATGGAATTCCAACTTCCACACCCTTAGTAGACTGAACACAGTCCACTTACAGAGCTACTGTAAGTTTTTGGCCATTCAACTCCAGACTCCTTTCACACCACTCTGTCTGTGAAGCAGTGTCTTCCAATATCCCTTTATGAATAGTAATTGGCTTAAACACAAATTATTATTTTTACACATACATACACAATTCAGGGAAGGATGGATAGGAGAAGTATTAAATTCTGACATTCCTGTCATTGTAGTAATTGCAAATGGCAGCCACCTAGATACCTACTGTTTTTTAATTAAAGCAAATATGAAATCATGCACAGTAATATTTTATGCTCGTTGTAAGACTGAGAAGTCTAATGGGAAACATGTCACACAGCCTGTTAACCAACAGTGCAAATAATGATTAAATTCACAAATTAATACAGAAACTTTTGAGAACTAATACACTTCAAAATGCAGTCCATATTCTTTTATATTTACAATGGTAGAAGTTCCACATTTGTTAACCTTGAGAATGAACAAATTGACTTTAGATGAACAAGTAAGTGAGAAGATAAAAAAAAATTGCATACAAGAGTTTAGTCTTTTGGTATATTACTCCACACCTTTTCTAGATACACTGTGTGCATTGCCATCAGCCCTACCTATCTGATTTTGGATAGTCATAAGTGTGCATATCTAAAGTCCATCTAAAAAGCTTTCCATTCTGTTGTCTTGCTGTATGCAGACATTTTAAATGGTTATGGTTTGTAACCATAGTGAACTTGCTGCCATACAGGTATGGTTGCAACTTTTGCAAAGCCCAGACTATACCCAGGCAATCCTTCTCAATAACTGGGTAAGATGCCTCTCTTTGTTGAAGTCTGCAGCTCATATGCACAACAGAGTGTTTTTTCTGCTAAAGAGACGTGCCTAACCAAAGTCTCCACTACATAGTTAGAAGCATCAACCTATACAATGAAGTATTGACTAAAATCAGGACTGGCTAGAATGCTGGAGTCTGCTAATAGCCTCCTGAAGCTTTTGAAATGGCTGCTTATAGGCTAGTGTGTAGAAACCCTATTTGGTCTATTTTTCCAGATAAGGTGCATAAGGGAAGTGGCTATTGTACTATATGAAGGAACAAATCTCCTGTACTACTTGTACCTAGGGATGCCCATACCAGTTTCTTGGTAGTCGGGTTGGGTCATACCTGAATAGCATAAACTTTTGTAGGTTCTGGCCCAATTTTTCCACCACCCACTCTGTGGCACATATAATGTAGCTCTTTCATATCCACTTGGCACTTATTAGCCTTGATACTCATCCTGACCTTGCAGTCTGCCTAGCACTTCCCTGATATCTTACACGTGTTCTGCCCTGAAAAGGCTGCAGATGGCAATGCTATCTAGGTAAGCAAGGGCATAATCTTCTAATCCTGCGAGGATGCAATCTCCCAGCCTTTACAAAGATGGACATATTTTCATACCAAAGGAAGTTTCTTCTAAACTCATATAACCCAAATCAGGTAAATAATGTTGACTTCTTCCTGGCTGCAGTTGCCAAGTCAGTCAAGCCAATAGTAGTTAGTTACTTAGCCCCACCCTACTGCACTAAGGTGTCATGTGTTCTGCTCATGGGGTAAGTATCTGAGTGTATGTGACCATTCAGTTTTCTGTAGTTCACATAAGCAGGTGCTACCATCTTTCTTTGGCATCAGGACCACTGGTAAGGCCCAGTGATGGCTGGACTCTTGGATTTCTCTAATTTCCAACATGCCCACAGTTTCTTTTCACAGTTTGCCTGACACTTTCAAATACACTGCAAGGAGCTTGTTTGATAGGTCACTGGGGTCCTGTGTCTACATGGTGCTCCACTAGGTGGGTACACTCTGGCCTACCAGTAAATTTCTGCAATACTGTTCAGATTTTCTAATCCTGGTTGTGGCTGTTTGAACCACTAAGGTATCTCCAAACTGGATCCTCCTACAGCTAACAGTAGATACTGAACACCAGGGCTTCTGCCATTATAAGTTTCTATCCTGTAAACATGGTAGAGTTTGTGCTTTGGGCTCCTGCCTGGCAACTCTTCCATGTAGCTGAACTGACTCCATGTTTAAACAATAGTGAAAGGGCTCTCCCAGGCTGTGTTCAGCTTGTTGTCTCTCATGGGAATGAGTACCATTACTTGCTGACCTACAGAATACTCTCTGGATCTGGCTATCCCATAATACTGGACCTGTTGCTGTATAGGTGCTAGGTCCTTCTGGGCCATCTCAGTGAGCTCCCTAAGCCTAGTCCATCTCAGTGAGCTCCCTAAGCCTAGTCCATCTCAGTGAGCTCCCTAAGCCTAGTCCATCTCAGTGAGCTCCCTAAGCCTAGTCCATCTCAGTGAGCTCCCTAAGCCTAGTCCATCTCAGTGAGCTCCCTAAGCCTAGTCCATCTCAGTGAGCTCCCTAAGCCTAGTCCATCTCAGTGAGCTCCCTAAGCCTAGTCCATCTCAGTGAGCTCCCTAAGCCTAGTCCATCTCAGTGAGCTCCCTAAGCCTAGTCCTGATGTTTCGGACATTGTACTCACCAGACGTCTTTGTTAATCACATTCACCCTCCTACTCATGACAGCTTAAATCCACGGCTCCAGCTAATTGAAAAAAAAAAATGTGAATTCCTAGGGAACCTCCTTGTAGATAAACAGAAGATGTGGCAGATATTTGTTCCACTCCCTCTGGTCTGCAAATGTTGTCAGTATGATCTTCATTGGAAAGTTAAACCCCCTCCACCAGACCATTTGTCTGTGGGTGGTAGAGAGTAGTCTTTAAGCAATTTACATCACAGTGCTTACACAAATAAGTCAGTAGGTCTGACATAGAGTTGGCATTTCTGTCCATCAGTATATCCATAGAGAAAGCTACTATACCAAAAATGTTAGCATTTGGCACCTTCTGTGTTTCAAAGGAAACAGATCCACCACATCCAGATACCTAGTAGAATAATTTACTGTTACCAGGGTATATTACTTACCTGTGGAACTTGGACTACTCAGAGGTCCCTCAAGATCTATAACTAACCTCTGAAATGGTTCCTCAATAACAAGCAAAGTCATCAAAGGACTTTTGGTTTGTCTCCAGTCTTGTCAATCATGAGGCATTGCTCAAGAGGACACAAACCACATTTTTACATCCTTTGCAATCCCAGACCAATAAAAATTCTCATAAGCTATCTTTTAGTATGTTTTATGCCCATCTGTCCTGCAAAAGGAATATTATGGGCTATGGTCAATAATGCCATTCTGCAAGCCCAGTGTGCTATTAATTGCTATATTACTTATAGGTTCATAGGTTAATAGGTGGTTACATTGCTATTCCCCAAGAGCCATTTTAATGCTAGCCAAGCTTACCCCAAATTTGTCAAAATATTGTTGACATGCATCAATACCCCAAGTAGCTTTCTGATTAACAGTATAGGCTTGTCCACATCAAGCATTCACAAACTGACCCTGTCCATTAGGAACATAGGTGCCAAACTAAGGGTAAATTTGTGATTTCTCATCCATTGGTCTGAGTTATGCTTGAATATGGTTAGGGATGACCTTTGTTTCGTATGGATGGGAAGCCTGTTCCAGAGAAAGGGTAATCTTTTAGACACATACCTGTCCATCCAACATGTCCTGTTTATATCACAGATGAGGTTTAGGCCCTTAGATTGAGTATTGGTGATGCTATTTGTTTTGCAGATGTCCAACAAAGAACTTTACCTATAGCCCTACTTCAAAGGTCCATTTCCTGCACAATACATTTTTGTCCCAGTGTATGGACTCCTTCTGCCCTTTTGTATTTGAAGCTTCCTTTGTTCCCTCCCTCACATCCTATAAAGTAGAATGTGAGAGCTAGCCCTGACATAGCTCTTCCTTTGTGACCCTCCCCAGCTCTGCTTCCAAACTTAGTCTGGTACCATCTGCCAGTGGTGCTTCTGGCAGATTACTCTGACTTACCTCTGCCTTAGAAGTATCACATTCCAGGGAAAGTCCACAACATTTCCCCTACTGTGGCACAAATCCTGGATATTTAACAGCTCCCTTTCAGAAGTAGCCACATTACCCGCCCCAAATTGATGTGTGCACTCAGGCTGGGTCTTCCCCACCTTTGCTGGAGTGTCAAAAACATTGTCAAAGGCAGTCTGAATTAGAACATCAGAAGAAATGTCCTTAAACACAGCAACCTGTTACCTTGCCACCCTTCCCATTCCAGATATACTTTGGCCAAAGGTACATGAAAAGTTTTCCCCACCTGATATTCTAATTAGAATGGACTTCCCAGGAAAGTAGTGCTCCTGTCTGCACACTACAGGCTTGACTATGGTTATGTCTGTGGCTGTGTCCATTTTAGCAATAGCCCCCTTTCCATCTGACAGGCAAGATCTACAGACTTTGATAATACTTTAGTACAGCTGTTGTCTCGAAAATACTCACCACTGTTTGTTATATTGCTAGTATTGCCTTGAGCATTTACCTGAACCTAGGGAATTGTTCTTTTCCTGTATAACCTGCTGGGATAGCTTAGGTTGGCCCTCCATGAGTTCACCTGTACCCATGTGCAGCGCAAAGTGCCCCACCCCCACTCCATGCAATGGCAATCTAATAGCTAGGTATAGTTCCCCTTTCTTCCCCATCTTCTCTCCCATTTGCCAAACAGATCCTCATGTCATTGGGCATAATGCTAATGGCTTGTTCCCTCACCAAAACTTCTACAAGCATTTCAAATGTTGTGACTTTACAACTACTCATGCACTGTGAAAAAAGTTCTGATTTCCGTAATATATTCAGTCACACTTTTATTTGCCTTATTCCTGAATTCTCTAAAGTTCTTTTTGTAGAACCCTGCCTTTAATTTACTACACGAAAGCAAACATTTGTTAACTTGGACATAATTTAAGCAGTCAACATTACTGAATTCAAGAATACATGTATTGTTTTACTCTTAAGAAGGAAGTTAAAAAGTCATCCAGTACCCTTGACCAACTTGGTAGTGAATACTAACCCACTCAAAGTCCCTGGTAAAGCAAAACAAATAATTCCCTACTTGTACTGAGCTAAAAGTTTTGTACTGACATAGACTTTTATGGTGTGATTTTTCCCCTTACATGACTCGTGTCCCTGGCATAGGACGATCATCTCAAGACTTTTATGGTGTGATTTTTCCCCTTACATGACTCGTGTCCCTGGCATAGGATGATCATCTCAATTTCATGCTAGTGTAGGTTCTCTTCCTCTCTTCTGTCTGTATTTGCTCTCTCTGCACCTGCAGCAGTTGTATCTGCTTAACTCGCTCAAGTTCCATATGCTTCATTTCCAGTGCTAATATCTGTAATTCCTGTTGGGCTTAAAGGTCCTCTTGGGATGGAACTGAATATCCTTTGTCTACCTCCTGCACACTCTCTCTCCATGCTGCATTGTGCACAAAGCGCTACCATCTCCTTTCTGAACAAATTAGCTTGCTGAATTAATTTTGTGTTGCATTCTTTTCTCAGCGGTGCCACTGACACTTTAGCATATTTGTCAGATGAGCTCGTTTTCTGCCTGCTCCTAAACTAAGCTGATTAAAAACTAAATAAATACTATGCACAACTATAACACTATATATTGTACTGGGTTACCTTCACTTCCCCTAAAGCTCATTTGACTGACATTCATTTGACTGAGACCAAATGACTTCCCCTAAAGTTCAGATAGCACATAGTTGATTTTACTGAACAATATAAAACCAAAAGCAGAGAATATAAAATTCCCCCACACCCCCCTAACTATATATACTAACTCCAGGGTTATACTACAGTGGGGAAAAGGACATATCCTTTTTACTTGCCTTACAGTTCTCTACACTGCCAGTACTAATTCTCAGGGAAATCTGTTTTAGGGGAAGTGAAGTATCAGTCATTTGGTCTCAGTCAAATGAATGTCAGTCAAATGAACTTTAGGGGAAGTGAAGGTAACTCATTGTACTTTGCAGCTATGAGAATTCACATATATGTCTTTAGTAACAAAGTTGTTTTAGGCTGAATAACTGCAATAACAGTATCTTCACCACTGTTCACCACTGTGACAGGGGGATATCATCACTACCACCACTGTGATGGAAAGATATTGCCAAAGCTGCCACTGTAACACTTAGATGGCAGATGTGATGCCAAGATGGCTGCGTCAGTGTGCTTTGAATCCCACCACTGCCAACCAAGAGTGAAGTAACAGTGAGAAAGTGAACAAAAATCACTTCACATAATAGGTTGAAAGATTATAGACCTATTTTTACCCTGTACTCTGTTATGAAAATATTTAAAAAACATTTATACAAGCAACTACTTAAGCACATTAACGGATATGGTCTGTTATGTGATGCACTGCATCTCTTTCACAATACCTTCAGTACTTTTACTGCTGTGGTAGTGGCTACTGATATCATTTATTGCAACCTAAATGACAGAAAAAGCACCTAGCACATGTACAGCAGCAGCAGCAAAAGGTCTGGTATTATAGGATATCCAGAGAGTATTTTGTAAGTTTCTTTGTTGACATTAAAAGGACTTTTAAAACAGTCAACCAAACCTCCTTCTGAATAAACTTAAAAGTCTCAACTTTGCAGATAACACTAACTGCTGTTTTTGCAGTTATCTAAAGACCGAGCCTTCCAAGTCCATAGCAATGTCTCACCCTCTACTGCTGGTAAACTTAATACAGGGGTAATGCAGGGGTCTGTGCTATTTTATCTTATCTTACCTTCTTCCCTCTCTGTTAATGATCACCCCATAGAATCATCAACTTTTAAATTAATAATGTTTACAGATGATATGTTGCTCCTGCAGTCCAGTACCAGCCACTTTGACCTGAAAACCAAGTTACAGGACAGTTTCACTCAGAACTCTCTCCCCACACACCTACACAACCTACCTAACCAAACAAATTTCAAATCTCAGCTATTCTCTCATCTTTCTTCCAAATGGGAATGCCCTTGCCACGCTCCAACTTACCCCCCCCCCCATTTCACCTTGCACTGACTCATCCAGCTACTCCTACTATTATTTCATACCACCCAAAACAATCCCTCCCCTACTAAAGACTAATTTTCTTTCTAATATCTATCGTACTATACTCTCCAATCTCAAATATACTATTACCTTCTCCATGCATAATATTTTCCTAACCTATAAAGGCTAGTAGCTATATATTTTGAAATGTTAAACCTACAATTGTTTATAACAAAAATAGTCACTTTATGTAAATGTTGAAAGTTTTGTACTGAATTATGTCTTTTCATTTTTGTAACATTGTGACAAGCCAATTGCAAATATCATGGAGGTTATCTGTAAATGTTTAATTAGGTGTATGAACTATGTCCTTTTGTAACATGTGAAATGTTACCTGCAATTATTGTGGAGATTTTCTCCCCGGGCCTCCACTGAAAATGGGCTCTTCTTGGCCCATTGGACTTCCCTGGTCATCAAACTTAAATAAATAAATAAAATAAAGTTATGCACCTGATTCACTACTAATTAATCCCAACAAAACCAATGTTATATTTTTTGCCTCAGCCAAGAAACTACCCACTATTCCTCTTATTCTCTTAACAAATCTTATTTGGAACAGAATAGTGTCATTGCTAAATACCTTAACTTGAAGGTGCCATTTATTTTCTTATTATGCATTCAGCCTACAATACTCACAGAATACAGAGTGCCAAGAATAAAATTTCCAGATTAATTCTACTAGCAGACCTCCAGATATAGCGCTGTAATTTGCTAAAAAAAATCGAAATGATCATAGGCCACGTTTCTTCTAACTACTCTGTTTGCAAGATGCTAAAACACAGTCACTGCCCCCTTTAAGAGTGAAGCTACCTTTACAAGGCAACCCTTATGCATTTAGAAGTAAATAGGACAACAGTTTCATTCTAGTATGCCCATCATTTCAAATTACTGAAGGCAAGAGAACCTTCTCTATATTGGGACCTGTTATCTGGAACTACTAGCCTGAATACATCAAAAATCTAGACGTCATTAAAAGCTTCAAAGATACACTTAAAGAGCATTTCTTTACTAAATCTACCCGCAACTCCTACCATGACAATTGTTTGGTAAACTTACCATCCTGTATTATGAATACTATAAAACATTTAATAAACTTTTCTCAGCCTGTTAATCTGTCATCACATGTGCAAATATTTCACATATATATATGAGTTTATGTATTATGTGGGGTTCCTATTACCTGATCGACATTTAGGTTAGTGAATACCTAAACGTCGACCTGGTAATAAGAAAAGCAAAAAGACGCTAATGGCAGATTTAACACAGGGAAAGAATTCCCTTGGCTGTTATGTGGATTTTGCCCTTCGCCACTATAGAACGACCTTGGAGTTGGTATATTTAGTTAGAGGAGTGTGGGGGGCACAGCCCCCCACATTGGGGGGTGGGGCAAAGCACCCCACTTCATTTTGCTTTAAATTTTTTTGTTGTTTTTTTTTTGTTCGATATTACCAGGTCAACATTTAGGTATTCGCTAACCTAAATTTTCGATCAGGTAATATAGGCGCTTTATATTTATGACTGCACTATATTTAATGCTCATCTTAGCTTGCATTTTGTATATGTCTTTTTTTCAATGCACTCTATCTTTTAATGTCACCCTTTATGATTTCATCTTACTGTATCTTACTTCAACAATTGGCTTAGTTTCTGGTGTCTTTCCAAGGGGATCCAGTATCTGTCTGCCTGGGATGACATGGTTGACAGGCCTTGTTGCTTTGCCAGAGATGGCCTCCACCCTTGGGGTTCTGGATCTCGGTCAAGGCTCTTGCCTCCCCCATTGTGCCTTTTTTAGGCTATGTCCCAAAAACAAATCTTCCAACATGAAAGCTCTGTCAAAAGGTAAACTGAAGGTCATGCTGCACAATGCTAGGAGCCTTAACCTGAAAATGCACTCACTGGAGGCTCTCCTCACACTGGAAGATGCCAATGTCTGTGCAGTCATGGGAACATGGTTTAGGGCTATGGAGAGCACCCCTGAGTTACCAGGCTAAACCTCATTCCACACTTTCTGATCCCAAAATGAGGTCGGAAAAAATAAAGGTGGTGGAGCCTCTATCTTCATTAAAGGCAGGAACTCCTCCAGATTGGTTTACCAGCATGATGCACTGGAATTACTCTTGATGCAACTAATAGTTGGCAAGACACCCATCCATCTCATTGCCATCTATAGACCCCCCTCCATGTCTCAGGACACCTACTTCTCCTACCTGAACCTACTTGACTCCATCATAGCATCTTCTTCCCTGGTGAGATCAGATCATCAGTCTGTCTCATTCAAAGTTTCTGTCCCACTCAACCCCTCCCCAGCCATAACCAGGCTAAAAAACTGCTCAAAAGCTGGCTACCCCCTCTCAGCAGATTGACACCACCACCCCCCTCAGAGGATGCAGACAACTATGCTAAACAGTATGCCAGTGCAACAGTGTACAAGCACCTGTACAATTGCATGGTCTCAGCCATACCCAACAGAATTAAAACCTCCTCCTCAAGGAAACACAAACCTGTCTGGTGGAAATCTGCTATCAACAGGCTTTACAACAAAAGGAAGAAACCATTGTCCAAGGGTAAAAAGGAACAAACTCCAAATTGGAAAATCTCTCTCCTCTGCCTCAACAAGCAAATTAGATCACTAGTAAAAAACTCCAATGCCAATTATGAGTTGAAACTAGCCACTGAAACAAAGGGAAACCACAAGTCCTTCTTCAGTTACGTTAGGGACCTCCAAGGAAAGCCCAAGTTTGTTCTGAATTAGTTATTAATGGTACCACTCACACTGATCCTGCCAACTTAGCAAACCTGCTAGCCGATAAGTTCAGCACAAACTTCACCCCCTTATTGCCCCCAAAGGCACAGTCAGCATCCCCGATACTTGTCCCACACCTCACATCTCCGTAGCTCAAGTGTTAAAGGCCCTATCCAAGGCAAAGGACACAGGTTCCATGGGACCTGATAATATCCCATCCCAGGCTGTATTCTGCACCATCTCCAGCAAGAGTTAGCTTCACCTTTGAGCACCCTATTCAACCACAGCCTAATCATAGGCTTCATTCCAGCAGAGTGGTGAACCCCCATTGTCATCCCCTTGCACAAAGGTGGTGCCACTTCTAACCCAGGAAACTCTCACCCCATTAGCTTGACAAGTCTGATCTGCAAAGCCATGAAGCATATTATCATGGATCTAATAAACAAGGACACAGGAATTCTCCAAACACTCGATCCCACCAAGTTCAGATTCGTCAGGAGCAGATCCTGCCTACTGAACCTAGTTGACTTCTTTGAGACTGTCACCAAGGCCCTGGATGAGGGAAGGTCAGTACATACAGCTTACCTTGATCTGGTCAAGGCCTTTGGTATAATCCCCCCACTCGGGCATTATTGAAAAGTTAGCACAACTTGATGTTAATCCCTATCTCATCAGATGGGTGGACAGCTGGCTCACAGATAGGACCCACAAGGTCAAAACAGCCACCACCACCTCCGACAGCAGACCTGTCACTAGTGGTGTTCCCCAGGGATCTGTCCTGGGACCCCTACTGTTTGACATCTACTTCTCAGAGATCCAGGCAAATACCAAAGGCCTGTGGCTGACCAAGTTTGTGAATGACTGTAAGTTGGGTGCTATCATTGACTCCCCAAATGACATTAACATACTGCAAGAGGGTCTCACACCTACAAATAACTGGTGTCAAAGTCATGGCCTTAAGTTAAATGCAAAAAAATGTATTATCATGCCATTCAGCAAAAACACAGCCCCTACTGATTACCACATCTACGGCAGCCCCCTGTGATGCCTGTGCCCTGGCCCAGCAATCAAGGAGCCTCAGTCTTCACCACTAACACCAGAGAGGGTGTCTCATATATGAGGAAAAGATAACAAATTCATACAGTAAAGTGCAATTTCCCTTAAGAGCACACAGAGATCACAGTCAGTTCAGGACTGGTTGCTCCCTTGCTCTCCAGGTCCCCAGTAAGACTCCCCACTGGCACAGCTTTAAGGTCCAGATCTGAGCCTAGCTGGGCAAGCTAAAATCTCCAGCACCCTTTCTGTCCAACCAGTGCTTCATGTCCCTGCCCAAGTAGCTGATACGCACACTTTCAGGTAAGAGTTTATACAACCACACAGACATTTCTGGGGAAGGCTGGCACAGGTTCAACAGCTGTGCCTCTTTTAACCAGACTATACCGTAGTACCACTTGCCACCACCCAGATAATAATTATCAGCTATTCAAAAGTCCTTAAAAGTGTGTCCAATTATTACTGTGCAATATTATTATCCAATTGGTAGTATGACTTAAATAGTCTCAAGGCTTATTAGAGTGACTTGATCAGTAAACGCTATAAATATGCAATGTACTCTAGAGCTTAAATTATCTCTACACAAACCAGCCACAGTTAAAAGGTTTTAAAATTTTTAATAATAAATAATTAAAACCACAAGACAATACTTTCTACTATACAGTCAGTGCTAGTCAAGAGTTCAGAGATCACACAGAAATACTTAAACTAAATCAGTAGCACAGTTCTGACATCACAGAAAAACACTTAGTCTAAACTTTCTAATTTTCTAGCTATGTCTACAAGAAAACACACTTCTAAAATAACTTACATAAAACAACAGGCAGAGTGCTGAGTTGGATGTTCAGACAAAAATGCTTAATAATCTCTGGTTCTCCCTGTTTAAATTGAAAACTGCAGTTTTGATAAAGCATTACATCATTTCACACTTTCCTGGTGTTCCCAGGCTCACAGAAACTGCATTTACATTCTTTTACACTTAGAGCAATAAAGGACATTCCACGTGTAAATTCTGGTCATTAAAGTTAGCCCTAAAACAATAGGCAGGAAGCCTTCATCTAGCTCGGTCGGAGCCGACTTTAGATCAAAGGGTCACAACATCCTTTTACTGGGTCAGTAGAGAGCACTGTTGCCACATTTTTGTAACAGCACTTTTTCCATTTTAAGACAACAAACCTGTGATTCACATTCATATTTACAAATGACAGAATTATGTATAAAATTCTATCTGGCTAGGCTGGCAGCCTTCACCCATCTCTACCAGTCCTCACACCCCCTAAGCACACAACCTGTGGTGAGAGACCTTCGTACTCAGGTTGACAACAATATCACATTCGACCATCACGTGGCGGCAGTGGTCAGAAAAGCATTTTACTTGGTTGACCTCATAAGCAAAGGGATTGCATCCAGAAAAAAAGGAGGTAATTACCTCTCTGTATTTCTCCCTCATTAGACCTATAATTGAGTATAACTCCCCGTTTGGTATGTACCTGTCCAAACACCTGCACCAGCTGGAAAGGCCACAGAAATACCTCACAAAGAGAATCCATGGCCTCCAACACCTCTCATATGCAGACAGACTCAAATCACTATCACTTTACTCGGTATCATACAGATTGCTCAGAGGTGATCTTTGTCTCGCCTACAAGGCAATATCGGCCCCTGCCGTACTAGAGATGCCCTATATCCGTAAATCTAACTTCTCTTACATTACCTGCTTGATAGGCCAAATCTAATATGTGACATCAACAAAACCTGCTGGAGAGACAGGTTTGTCTCCTTGAGGCTGCCCCGTCTCTGGAATAGACTTCTCATACATGTCAAACAGAGTACCCTGCTGACCCTCTTCAAGTGCAACCTTGATGAGTGGATGGGAAACCACAAATTTGTCCCAGGGTTTCCACCTTTGTCCCTCATTGACACAGTTGACAGGTGCTGACTGAGGTTTCTTTTTTGGGGATAAACTCTTGGCTAGGCTTGTAAGGGCCCCAGGGCCATTAGCCGTGTAACCTCCTGTGATCCTATGAATTGTATGTACTCATTTTTATATTTTCAACTGAAAGACCATGATGTACTTTCTGCTTTTTGAGTTTGGGTTGTGACTGAAATGGGTCAATGGACCAGTCCACTTACCTGGTGAACAAATAGTAAATAAATAAATCTATTTCAGTAATTGATTCACATTATAAAATTAGGCCCCAACAACATAAGTGGGATATGCACTGCTGTCCTGGGTATAGGCTTCTAACCTCCAACTTGAGGCCACTTTCTCACCACTCTCTCTCTCTGTGAATCAACATCCTCCAATGCTTATCCATGGTAACTGCCTTTCACTCAAATTATTATTCACATGTGTAGACACACACACACACACACACACACACACACACACACACACGCGAGCACGCACACACACACACACACACACACACACACACACACACACACACACACACACACACACACACACACACACACACACACTTCCAAAGAAAGACTGTCAGAATTCTCTAATTCTTCAAAGTTTTCTTCCTTAACATGGTTTCACTATGACCACCCTGGAACAGCCAAGAACTTCCAGATACCTGATGGTTTTAAATTAAGCCAACTATGCAACCATAACCTTACATTTTTGGTTTAACCAGTCTAATGGGGAGGCATGTGCCACACAGCTTGTTAAATATTGGCATTAAGAAATGGCCTTCTTCTCAGATAAATGCAAATGTGTAAGTATTCTTAGAATAAATAATGGATGCAAGCCAAAAGAGTTTAAAGACTAATGAATGATTTTTTTAACTAATAAAAAAACAGGGCTAATACATACATACACACACACACACACACACATATATATATATATATATATATATATATATATATATGTATATATACACACACACACACATATATATATATATATATATATATATATATATATATATATATATAGATAAACACACACACGCATATATATATATATATATATATATATATATATATATATATATATATATATATATATGCATATATATACATATATATGTGTACATAAGTGTAATATATAGTATATTTAACTTGACATCAGTTAGGTAACTTATTCTGCAATATTATGAATAATGGAATACATTTAATAATTTTTTCACAGCTTAATGTGACATCCTATATGCAAATAATTCACATGTATACATCACTTTATGTTTTATATATGTGTGTGACTGCACTGTATTTTATGTATATCTTAATTTGCATTTTGTATATATTTTTTCTCAATGCATTCTGACTTGATCTTTAATGTTACCTTATCTGCATTCAGTCTTACTATGTTTTGAATTGTGCTTTGAACTAATTTTGTATATAATATTTTGATTAAAATACTATGATATATTTTCTGCTCTTTGAGTTCAGACCTTGACTGACAAGCATCAGTAGACTAGTCGACTTACCTGGTGAACAGATTGTAAACAAATAATATCTGTATAAATGATGGAACACATGCAGAAAGAAAACAAAAATTCATAAAAGTAGATGAGATGCATACAGAAAAAAACTTAAGTTGCAGATACCGAAGTTCTGTAGTTAGCTATTACTGCAGAAATAATGTCCCTAATTGTCATAGGCTAGCTAAAGCAGTAACTAATAATCACAGCTTAGTCTAAACATATTGTAATATAGCACAACACACAGTTATACACACTGTTTTCCCTGATCCCAAATGTTCATCACATGACATTATCTTCCTGTTTCTGGCACAGAGAAAAACAAGACTAGTTTTATTATTTTTCTCAGAAACAAAGGTATAAATACCTGTTATGCAAATGCCTTACCATGGACCTAATCAATAGGGGCATAGGGACATAGCTCTCAAATGTCCAGACTTTCACAGAATATTCAGATTTTTGAGTCAAATTTTTGGTCTATCCCTCATAGAATTTTGGTTTTCTGGCAAATAACTGAGGATTGAAATCACAAAATAATGGCATACATTTGAGTTTCATATTTCATATGCTTCAGAAAATGCATGTTGACACAAATCTTTTTGAGTTTGTAAGAGCAGTATTTAAAATATGTCCCTATTTTTCAGCCCTTGTACCCCCATTATTTTAGGCTCTGCCCAGATTTTTTCGTCTAGGAGGTTGAGAGGTATACCCATCTCAGGTTGGATTCATCTTCATGCTTACTAAACCAGGTGGACGTCTTTGAAAAGGTTACCGAAGCAATTGACGAAGGTAAAACAGTGCACATGAAGGTAAAACAGTACACACCACGTACCTTGACCTGACCAAGGCATAGTAAAAAAACTAAATAAACTTGGAATGCATCCCTATATCACCTGCTGGATTGCCAACTGGCTCAGAAATAGCATGCAGGAGATCAAAATAGGGGAAACTACCTCCATAAAGAAACTGTCCATCAGTGGACCTCTCTAGTTTGGCATCTATTTCTCTGAAGTAAAAGCCAAAACCAAAGGGCTCTGAATGACTAAGTTTGAACATGACTGCAAGCTGTTGAGTCCTCAGATAACTTAGCCATCTTTCTGGAAGGGTTGCCCCTCACAAGTAACTGGTGCCATGATCATGGACTGAAGCTTAATGCCAAAAAATGCTTTGCCACATCTTTTGGGGAAGTCATCCACCCCAGGAAACTACCACGCTGACAAAATACTTCTGAAAATTGAACCATTTGTTTGAGATTTGGGAACATATGTGGACACTGACCTAGAATTCAACCAACATGTGTCCGCTGTCATAAGAAAGACCTTCTATATTGTGCAGCTTATAAACAAAAGTATTATGACTACATCTGAAGATGTCACTGGCCTCCATTACTCAGGTATAGTGTTCCCATTAGCATGTAGATGTCAAAACACATGCAACTACTGGTATGCCCACAGAGATACCTTACTAAATGAATACAAGGCCTAAGCAATATGTCCTACATGGACTGCCTCAGGGTGATGTTACTATACTTAGTATCCTACAGGCTGCTAAGAGGTGACCTGTGTCTGGCATACAAGGCATCCTCTGACTAATACTGAAGGACCTACTGCACATCACCAAGTCAAATGTCATCAGAAATACTCCTCCCAGGGCTCTAACCTCTTCTGCAACACCAGCAGAATGGTTTATAGGGAAAGGTGTATCTCGCAGAAGTCACCGCTGATCTGGAAAAAACTCCCCATCCATATAAAGCAAAGTTCATCCCTGTCCGTATTCAACAGACACTTAGATGTATAGATGGGTTATTAGAAAATTTATCCTAGGGCTGCTTACTGTACTACAAATGGACAGAGGCAGCTCCTATATGCTTTATCCCATTCAAGAGTTATCTATGGTATGAGCCCAGTTATTCTCACTAATGGTGATACACATGTATAATTAGCAACCATGGGGTGGATAACACAAATCTTAACACCACATGGAATAGGTAAAATAAAGCATCTAAAGGGAAATTGGCTAGGCTTAAAATGGCCTATAATGGCAGCTAGCCCAGTACTTAACTATGAACCTTTGAACCTATATATAGTCTGATTCCTTCCCTTTATGCCACCCTGGTATCTTAGTGATATGCAAGCCATTAAGTCCATCAGAAATTACTGAAATCAAAAATTACATCTCAAAAAAAGATGATTCATGTTCTCTCATTCTTTTGTTACATTCATAAGAGATCAAAGCAAATGTGGAGATCCAACACACTTGAAAAGATATTTCCATTTCTTTTTATTTTCAAAGGATAAAGGCCACACATTCCTAAACCATGGAAACAAATGCACATATGTATTTATTTATTTTGTATTTATGTTTGTCTGCATAGTACACTGATCAATATTGACCAATTTCAGACTCAGCCAGGGTGAAATACAAAATATTTCACAAACAAAAATATAGAAATATAAGCAATTGCAGAATACTTCAGACAAATTACATGGAAAAATGTGTATATACATTCCAGTGAACAAGGACAGTGCAACGTACATTCAAGCCAGAGTGCAATCTACAATATATACATTAGTTTGTAAAGTGAGTCAGCCTTTAGTGAATCTTGAGAGAGGACAAGAGATTTAGAAAGGATATAGGTAAGGTGATATGTCCTATGTTGAAGTAGGATCATTTGGCATGGATGAAAAAGTGTTGTTTGAATTGCATTCTGAATTTGGAATAAGTATTGATTTACCTTAATGTTGATGGGTAGAGCTTGCCAAGGAATAGGCACCTTAGTGGAAAAAGCATGAGCAGTGCTCTGGAGTTTGGTTCTAGGGATAATGAGGACTGGCGTATCTTGTGAGTAGTGTCTCAAGTTTTATGAGGATATTTTTCATGAAGTTCTAGCTGCAAGGGGGGTAAATCTGTGGAGCTGGAGTACTTTGCAGAACTGGGATCCTAAAAGCAGGTTAAATATTTGTTTTATGGGTAGCTGTTTGGCTTTTTCTAGGGTGATACAATGATGCTCACATAGAGGTGAGTTTGTAATGAATCAGCAGATGCTGTTATAAGTAGTCTGGAGTGTGGCAATGTCTTTCTTGGAGGCAGAAGCAAAATTTGGGAGCCCGTATTCAAGCTGAGAAAGGAGAACTCCTTTACCAATGGCTGCTCTGGCTGGTTGGGATAGAAAAGGGGAGATCTTTTTGGTCCAGAAGAGGAGGAAATTTATTTTGGCTCTCACTTTGTCTATGGGGAAATGGAAGTTTAGCGACTGATCAAGCCATAGTCCTAGGTATTTGAAGATGGTGGATGCCTCTGTGGAATGTTTGTGTAAGGAATCAGGTGTCTTGTGAATTTTTTGTAGAGTTCTAAAAAAGTATAGTTTTGGTCTAAGTGGGGTTGAGAAGTAGTTTATGGTTTATGAGCCATTGGTGGAGCTTATGTAAGTCCGACTGGAGTTAAATAACCATGTCATCAGTATAGAGGATAAGTGGGAGATGGGGGAGGTCACAAGGAAGTCTGCTAATGAATATAGAAAATATGGGGGGAGGGTGATATGAATCTTTGTGGTACACCTTTGGTAATAGATGCAGATTCTGATTAGGAAGATCCTGTTTTAACTAAAAACTGTCTGTCAATGAGGATGTTTTTAAACCATGGACTGGTATCTGGACAGATGCCAATTTCAAGTAGTTTGCTTTGGAGAAGATAGTGATCAATGAGGTGAAATGCCTTTTACAGGACTATAACTAGGGTGGGTTTATAGGTTAGTACTAGGCTAACTGTCCTTTTGGGCCATTCTGAACCTAGCCAGTTACCCCATGTGAGACTCAAACCCTGCATGTTGTGTCTCTGTAAGGAAACACCATAACCATTATGCCAACCACCCACCCTGTAAGGAGCCTGTGAAGCCAGAGGTGATGCAAGGTTAAAAGTCAATGACTGTGAAATGTGATTATGGTAGGCTGAAGCAAACAAAATGCATCCTCTTTGTCTGCTGTTTTTTTCATCTGTTTCTGGCATGTTGATTGGGACTGTATGTTACCTATTAAAAACTTTTATTTGTCCAGATGTTAAAGGGCAGAGTGATGGGCTAGTTCACAGACAGGATGACACCTTCTCCTAAAATAACAGATGAGGATGAAACAGCATTGGAATGCAATTGTCATTGAAACTTTTAAAGCCCACTTCGGATGCAATTAAAGAAGAAGCAGGTGTGAAGATACTGGGACAAACTCATACTGTTGTGATGGGTGTGGGGCTAACTGGTTTATGACTAGTCACCAGAGCAATAATGAACTTTGGCTATATAATTGTGACTAAATGAAATGTTGAAAGACTAGTGTGAAGTTGCTGTGAAAACATCCTATATGGGAAAATTAGCTAGTCATTTTAAGCTATAGTACTCCTTGTAGCAGCTAGCTAAGAAAGTTAGATAGCTGTAGTTAGAGTTTTCTGTATGCTTTCTATCCATGTTTATTGTACTTTACTTTAATCTTCTTTATGTTCATAGGTTCATAGGTAGATACTAGGCTATCTGTCCTAGGGCATTTATAAGCCTAGTCAGAGTGTGTTTGGCTTTCGCCTCCCTTTTAGATTAGTTAACTGCGCCTCTGTATAGTAGGTCACAGAGGATAGCCCTTTAAGGTTAGTTTACTGTGCCTCTGTCTAGCAGGGACACAGAAGAGATCCCAGGAGTAAACTTACGATCTCCCATCCACTCGTCAAGATTTCTCTTGAAGAGGATCAGTGAGGGGCTCTGCTTAACATGAATTGGGATTCTGTTCCAGAGTGAGGGAAGGCTCCTGGATATGAATCTGTCCCTCCAGCATGTCCTGTTTATTGCTGTGCTGAGGTTTAAGTCCCTGGAGCGTATAGCTCTAAGGGATTTGGATTTCCTGAGGTGGAGCATGTCCATTAATTCTGGGTTAGACATGGCTTTGTACGTCAGGCATAGATCGCCTCTGAGTAGGCGGTAAGCAACTGAGTAGAGCTGGAGTTTCTTTAGTCGAACTGCATAGGGCATCTGTTTGAAGCCCATGATCCTCTTAGTGAGGTACTTTCGGGGTCTCTCCAGTTGCTGCAGGTGTCTGGTAAGCTACATCCCAAATGGGGCATTGTAGTCAATTATGGGTCTGATGAGTGATGAGTAGAGGGACACAATGACCTCTCTAGAGCTAGATGTGAACCCTTTCGTGATAAGGTGGGCTATATAGAAGGTCTTTCTAACCAGTTTGACAGCGTGATTGTCAAAGGAGAGATTACTATCTACTTGGGTCCCCAAATCCCTAATTACTTCTTCCATACTTAATGGATTACCTCCTATGTGGTCATTTGTGGGCACTTTGTTTTTCCCAAAGGGGATGACTATGCACTTTTTTGCATTTAGCTTGAGGTCTTGGCGCTGGCACCAGGTATCCATCTCTTTGAGGCCCTTTTGGAGGATGCTTGTGTCAGCCGGATGAGTCGATTATGGCTCCCAGTTTGCAGTCATCTGCGAACTTGGTCAGCCATAGTCCTCCCGTGTTAGCCTGTACCTCAGAGAAGTATATACCGAACAAGCGATGTCCCAGGACTGAGCCTTGTGGGACGCCACTTGTAAC
This sequence comes from Protopterus annectens, assembly GCF_019279795.1. Lineage (NCBI taxonomy): Eukaryota > Metazoa > Chordata > Ceratodontiformes > Protopteridae > Protopterus > Protopterus annectens. The sequence goes on from NC_056735.1 coordinate 490,787,809, forward strand.
TGGTTTAGAGTTGGACATGGCACCTGCAATTCTGACCATGTGGGATCTATCCCTGAGACAGTTTATAACCCATCTTGTGACATAGGGATTGGTATTTAAGCTGGTAAGCTTATTTGTGATGCCCGAGTGGGGTATTGTGTCAAAGGCTTTTGCGAGGTCCAGGTAGGCTGTGTGGACTACCTTCCCCTCATCTATGGCCTTGGTAACTGTTTCAAAGAAGTCAACTAGGTTTAAGAGGCAAGATCTGCCCTTAACAAAGCCAAATTGGGTAGGGTCCAGTGTCTGGAGGTTCCCACTGTTTTTGTTTATGAGTTCCATGATGATACGCTCCATAGCTTTGCAGACCAGACTAGTCAGGCTTATAGGGCGATAGTTTCTGGGGTCCGTTGTAGCACCACCTTTGTGGAGTGGGACCACTGTTGCTGTACGCCATTCTTTGGGTACATATCCTGTAGTAAGGCTGAGTTTGAACAGTGACTTTATGTGAGGGTTCAGTTCTTCTTGGAGCTCATGTAAGATGCAGCCCAGGACACCGTCCGGTCCCATTGATGATGTGTTTTTTGCTTTGGACTGAGCAGCCTTCACCTGTGCATCTTTGATGTCTGGGAGGCTACATTCTGTTGGGATAGACATTTGCTCTTTTGGGGGGAAAGGGGGAGAAGTTTGCACTGAACCTGTCTGCCAGGATGTTGGCAATGTATGTGGGTTGTGTATTTTTTGCCATTATGTACTAACTCAGAGCATATCTGGGAGTTGACACCCAGATTCCTGACATAATTAAAGAAGGCCTTGTGATTATCCTTAGCTTCCTGGACAATTTTCCTTTCGAAGCTGGCCTTTGATGATTTTATGAGGGATCGTAGTTTCTTGCTAGTACTGATCAGAGATGCCTTCCCTTTTTGGGATTTTGCTCTGTCATGTAGTAGCTTCCTCCTTCTGTTGTATAGCTTATTTATTGCCGGGGTCCACCAGACAGGTCTCCTGCTTTTGGAGGAGTGAGTCTTGGTTTTATTTGGGATAGCACAATCCATGCATTCCTGTAGGTGCTCATAGAATGCGTTTGAAAAGGATTCTGTGGTTCGGGCAGTATTTTCCATTGGCCCTGGGGCTATGAAGGATTCCACCTCTGTTTTGAGACGTGTGAAGTTTGCTTTTGAGAAATTTTTCACAGTGGTTTCCTTGGCTGGGGGTGGGGATGGGATATGGATGTCCAGTGAGATTAGTTTATGGTCTGATCTTACCAATGAGGGGTTTACCTCTGGTGTGGAACATAGAGTCCCCATGTTGGTGATAAGCAGGTCCAATATGTTGTCCCCTCTTGTGAGAGTGGTGACCAGTTGTTCCATAGCGTTTGAGTTTATAAATTCTAGGAACCGTTGGGCAAGGGTGTGTGGGCTTGAGTAGTTTTCTCAATCAATGTTTGGGTAGCTGAAGTCATCCAATATTATGGTATTTGGAGAGACCTTCATATTCTCAAATGTTCTCAGGAAAGCCGAGTGAGGTTCCTGAGATTGGGAGGGTGATCTGTAGCAGGCTACAAACTGAAAGGCAGTTTTGCCCACTGTTAGTTGCACATGGATGGTCTCTGATGCTTCGTGCAGTGCCACTAACCTGGAGGTGTGGGTATCTTTGATGAATATGGATACTCCCCCTCCTTTTGTGTTTCGGTCCGAGTTTTGGGGCCGAAAAGCATGGTATGAGTTATAACCTGGTAATGCTGGGGTGCTCTCGGGAGCCTTGAACTAGGTTTATGTTACTCCACAGATATCGATATTCTCCATACTGAGGAGAGCCTCGAGTGCGTGCATCTTGAGATTTAGACTTCTGGCATTGAGTAGCATTACCCTTAGTTTTTTTCTCCTTGTGTTTTCTATGGAGGTGTGATTGTCTTTTGAGCCTTGCCTAAAAAAGGCACTATGGGTGTGGCAAGAGCCTTAGCCAGTATTCGAAAGCCCAGGGGTGACAGGTGCAAGCCGTCCCTAGCGAAGCAATGTGGCTTGTCGAGCATGTCATCCTAGGCTGACAGACACTGGATCCCCTTTGAATGACACCAATACTTTAGCCAATTGGTAACATTGATCATTTTGTCTTTATACTGTGGCATCATTCTTGGTGAGGGCAAGATGCTACTCAAGGTCAGGGTCATATCGGCCTGGGCTACATGATCAGAGAGCTCCTCTATGTCTCTTTTCATGTAGTCCACGGAGGTACATCTTAGGTCATTCACACCAACATGGACAATGACGGAGTCATATTTGTACTTGCTTTGGAGTGACCTGAGTACCTGTGTTATGTGGCAGATCCTGGCACCCTACAGGCAGCTTACAGTGACCTTCTCCTAGTTTAGTCTGGTGAGTGGGATGTCAGTGTGTCTGACAATAGAGTCACCTATTACAAGTGTATTTGGTGTGTTGTTTAGCCTTAAGGGCTGTGACTGTGTGGCACACTAACTTTGTGAAGTATGTGCTACGTGGGTATTGTTGCGGGGTAGTGGTTGCTTGGATGTCTGCTTTGGAGGTCACTGCTGCTTTGGCAGATTTTTATTTATAGCCTCCGAGTATTTTTTGTGTGTTTATGTGTTTGGTTTGCTGATGCGATATGTCTATGTGAGACTGGATTTGTGGTGTGAGTGGTTACCTTCTCCTCCTGACTGACTGTGCCAGTCTTGGGTTGAGAGAGCTCAGTCTCCAGTTTGGCTGTATAGTTGTATCTCTCACATATATTTGAGCTTGTTGGGAGGAGGAGGGGGTGGTCTGTGTACATTAGGCAATTGTAACATTGCCTCAAGATTCCCAGATTCACAAGCGGAACTGGAGAGTAAAGCTGAAACTGTCTTTTGGACATGCCAGAATAGTATAAGGAACTGTTTATTGACTGATCAGAAAGGACCAATAGGGACCCAAGTACTTTTACAGAGTAGAAGAGGGTGTAGTGCTTTAGTTTGTTAGTGTTTACTTATAAGATTTGAGCAAGTGCAGGGCTTTAGAAGGAAAATAGAGTGCTTACTTTGAGAGTTAGAGCAGTTCTAAGGGAAAAAGTGAAGAGTAGACTTTGTGGAGCTGGGAATAGTTTAAACCTGATTAAGTGGCGCTGGCCGATGCTGCGCGGTGCCCAAAATCGTGCAAAACTGAGAAAATGTGGGTTTTAAAGCAGGGAAACTGAAAGAGATAGGAATTGACCCAAAATGGCCAATAAGCTACTAGACCACTCCTCCAGGGACAGATAGGCTGCTCAAAGCTCCCCACTCTCACTGGTGAACAGAGAAGCTTCCTCCTATCCAGGTAAGGATATGGGCAACACAGGAACCTATACCACAGTCCAGAATTCAGCAAAGCCTGAAATCTGGACTAATCTAGTTCAGTAAGGCGGGAAAAAGAATATTTTTTTGTTTTTTTCTTGTTTTTTTACAGAGAATAACAGAAAATCACACAGAAAACACTGTAAATGCTATAAACAGGCTAGCACACTTGAGTGTGTAGCCTACAACAATTAAACAATACTAAAACACCTTTTTAGAAAGTGCAACTGTAAAAGCAGGTAAGGCAATGCAATTTTAAACTTTTTCAAACACAGATCAATTAAAAACTCGCTTTTTAGGCGGGAAAATGCAGTCGGAGCAGAAAGCAAAGAAAATAAATACTTAAATCAGTTGAAAGTCACTCTTAGATCTCTCTTTTGCCTGTATCACTCTGCAGGACACCACGAGGAGCTGTGCTGAGATGTATACTGGCACAAAACCACGCAAATGTGGGTTTTAAAGCAGAGAAACTGAAAGAGATAGGAATTGACCCAAAATGGCCAATAAGCTACTAGTTTCTGGGCTGAGACCACTCCTCCAGGGACAGATAGGCTGCTCAAAGCTCCCCACTCTCACTGGTGAACAGAGAAGCTTCCTCCTATACAAGTAAGGATATGGGCAACACAAGAACCTATACCACAGTCCAGAATTCAGCAAAGCCTGAAATCTGGACTAATCTAGTTCAGTAAGGCAGGAAAAATAATTTTTTTTGTTTTTTTCTTGTTTTTTTACAGAGAATAACAGAAAATCACACAGCCTATGTATATTTTATTTAGTATTCATGCTATTTTCTTTATCATTTAAGTAAAACCCATTTTAATTATCTTTAAGCTATTATGGCTGGTAATTATTTATTACAAGAGTATTTATGCAGTGTTGCTTAATTGAGAAGAGGTTAACCATTTACACTGAGGAATAATACTCTGTAAGGGCCACATCTTTGAGACTGCTTTGGCCAACTACCTGTAAAAGAGATGTCAAGTAGCACAATCATAGCATACCAGTAATTGAAAGACTCTAACTTTCTTCAGAGTGGAAGCAGTAGTACCAGGCCCAGGAAGAAAGCTGTGTGGAATTGGAGGATTGAACAGCCTTCCCTGGAAACTGTGTGCATCTGAGTGAATGTGAAAAGTAATACTTTGAGTGAAAGGCATTTACTGTGGATAGACGGACACTGGGAGACATTGGTTTACAGAGAGAGTGGTGTAGCTTTGTAAGTAAACAGTGTGCAGTCTAATTTGGGTGTGGAGGTTGGAGACCCAGACCCAGAGCTGCAGCACTCTTCCTCTATGCTCTTAGTGCCAAAGTTGTGTTTTGCTGATTATTCATTGAAACAGACTGGGTAACAGCATTTGCTTCACACTTAGTGGCATTGGTTGCCACAAGGCCATCACATTTGGTGCCCAATATTATGGAAACTAGAACCTGAGTTATTCAGCCTAATGCAGTTTTGTTTCCAAAGGTGTGTGTTAACCATCTCAGCCACAAGGTAAAATATACAGAGGTCTTGGCAGTTGTACATGGCAGTTATTTTATTTTCTAGGCAGACTAGGTAGAAATAGACAGAAGATGAGCTCTGCTGACAAGTATGCTAAAATGTCAGTGACCAGCTGGCAAAGGAATGTAAAGACAGGGGAGTGCAGCAGGCCAGTATGTCAAAGGAGAAGATGGTCACAGCTTTGTGCCCAGTGCAGCATGGGGTTTCTGGGTGGAAGCAGTAACCTAGGATCTGAGCCATAACTGGAGAAAGGTAATGGAATTCCCTAGGAAGGTGATACTTCTAACAGAGAGGTAAGTGTTAATCATCAGTCTGAACCTGAGGCACCACTGGTAGACAGTACCAGACCTCCTCTGGAAAGGGTATCTGGGGGTGATCAGTAAGGAAGAGCTGAGGCAGGCTCATCTCTCAGACAGTATTTTACAGGACTTGAGGGAGGCAGCCAAGGAGGGTCAAGATACTCAAGGACAGACGGAGCCCATTTTTTGGAACAAAGGATTGTTATACAGGGAATGGATCCCTGAAGGAGGGGTACAGGGAGAAGAAGTACAACAGTTGGTAGTACTCAGGACTTGAAGACTGGCACGCCTGGTAATAGCTCTTGATATTACTTTTGCAGGCCATATGGGCATAAAACATACTAAAAGAAGGCTTATGGAGAATTTTTATTAGCCTGGGATTGCAAAGGATGTAACAAGGCATTGCAGGACCTGTGAGCAATGCCAGAAGGTTGGCAGGGCTTGAGACAAAGCTAAGGCTGCTTTGATGCCTTTGCCTGTTATTCAGGAGCCATTTCAGATGGTAGCTACGGATGTTGTGGGACCTCTGAGTGCTCCAGGTTACACAGATAAGAAATGTATCCTGGTAGTGGTAGGTTATGCCACTAGAGGCATTGGCTCTGTCTTTTATTGAAGCAGAGAATGTAGCAAATGATTTACTAGGTATTTTCAGCAGTGTAGGGTTTCCTAGGGAAAGACTGACAGAGGTGCCAACTTTATATCTGACCTACTGGCATGCTTGTGGAAATGCTGTGGGGTTAAACACCTTAAGACTACTTAAGGCAACTTTCTGGGTCTATAAGAATAATATTTATTTATTTATTTATTTATTTATTTAATTTTATTTATTTAACATTTGTTTACCAGGATAATCTGGCTGGACAGCTGGTGTCTGTTTTTAGCTGCGTCTTGGGCTGAAAAGCTCCAGGCATTACAGAAAGTGAAGTAAAGACAATGACTAGTTACAATAGTATAAAAATGAAAAAGACAAAAGTAGTTTAACAGGAAACATAGTAGATGAAATTTATGCAGAAGAGTTACTCAGTGTAGGAAAAGATATTATAACAAACATTTGCAAGGATGTAGCAATATATGCAATATGTACAGTAAGCTGGGTTGTAGTAATATATTCAATATGCACAGTAATTATTGGTTGTTAGAGAAGTTGATGAAATGCAGAGCATAGGGGAGTAACAGTAGAAACTTCTATAAGGTTAACTCTAGGAGATGGAGTGAATTCAGCAGAGTGGGTTGCAGTTACAATGGTGGTTACTGTAGAGGTAAGCTTTAAGGAGGTTTTTGAATGCAAAAGTTTGGTTTTGCATTCTAAGGTCAGGGGACAGGGTGTTCCATATTTTTGTGACCACATTGGGGAATTGAGAATCACCTGAGCTATTTTTGCAGGGGGTGGTAGTAATCAAAGGTTTAGTTCTGAATCACAGGGATCTGTTTGAGGTGTAGAAGTTTAGGAGACCAGACAGGGCAGGGATTTTCTCTGAATAGTATAATATTTGGTGGGCAAGTATAAGTTGGTGATAGTGTAGTAGATTGGGTAGTTGGAGCCAGTGTACTGTTTGTAGGGATTGGCAGTGGTGGGACCGGGATTTGTCATTAGTTGCGAACTTTACAATTTTGTTATAACAGGTAGGGAGTTTGTTTAGGTTAGTTTTATTTACGCTAAGTACTGGTGATGCGTAAAGCAGTGTGGACATGAGGTTTATTCTGGCAATATCAGTGCATGCCTTGGAGGTAAGGAAGTTCTTGCAGTGATAAAGGGTGCCTAGTTTTTTGTGTACTTTGGAGATGGTTGTAGAGATATGTTTACTGAATTGTAGTTGAAGGTCAGTTGTAAGTACTAGACGTTTGGCCTCTGATACCGGGGGATTAGGGTCTTATTGGTTGAGAATATGGAGAAGTTGGGGTAGCTGGACTTTGGTTGGTGAAATAACATAAGTTGAGTTTTCTTGGGGTTTAAAATTAGTTGAGCCTTATTTAGCCCATTTTCTATCTCTGTAAAGTATTCTTGTTTTTTTGTTGGCGTAGCTGGCTATTTGGGGCTGAGCAGATCAGGGGTGTGTTGTCAGCGTATTGGACTATGTCTGCTTTTGTTGTTGCTAAGTGAAGTTTTTTTGTAAAGATGTTGAAGAGAAGGGGGCCTAAAACAGAACCTTGTGGGACTCCAAGTGTGACAGGGAGTGGAGGGGATAAGGAGTCGAGCAATTTGACAGACTGTTGGTGGTTGTCTAAGTAACCTTCGAACCAGAGTAGGGTGAGGGTGTTGATGTTAAGGTAAGAGAGGTAGGTTAGAAATTTATTATGGGAAACAGTATTGAATGCTTTGGATAGGCCTAGGATGGTAGCGGAGACTAGGTTGCCAGGGTTTCTGAGTGAGTTTATAATGTTGGTGAAGTTAATGAGGATGGTGCTGGTACTGTGGCATGGGCGGAATCCGTGTTGAGATTTGGAGAGGAGATTGTTGGAGAGAAGGTAGGTGAGGAGCTGGCGGTGGATACACTTTTCTAAGATCTTTGATAGGGGCGGGAGGATTGCGATGGGACCGTAATTGGTGAGGTCAGTAGAGGGGCTATCTTTGTGAAGAAGAATGATGGAGAATGAAGGAGAATTAATTCAAACAATCAATTTATCTGTATTTAAACAGTTTAATTACAGGCGTCCATTTGTTCTGAAGAAGTTCGTTAATAATAAACGGAAGAAAGCTCTTAACCTATACTACAGTGTCTGAAGTCTTGAGTGTGTCCTGATTCACGGGTTTTATAGTTTTTTAAACATTATGCATCCTTCTACCCAGGTTTACATAAATACTGACCATCAGTGATGATTGTGGTTAAGACAGTATCTGTTTCACAATTTGCTGTGAATGTCGTTAAATTATGCCATAACTTACCTCCATGAAGCACCCTAATGCTGTGTACACATTAACTAAGAATCTTGTCCTTGGTCTTTGTAAACACCTGTCTGGTTCAGAGTTAGTAAATCACATCTCAGTGACTTAATTAATAAAAGATATGAATTCAGACTGCTCGCTGTTAACATTTTCTTGAGGCATTGCTTACAGATTATATTTCTTTCCTTCAATTATTCTCTATCTTTAGATCTACCCAGGTTTGCATAAATAGTGGCCATCAGTGGTAATTGTGCTAAGACAGTATCTGTTTTGCAATTTGGTGTGAATGTCACTAAATTATTACCTAACTTACCTCCATGAACCACCCAAATGCTGGGTACACAGTATCTAATAATCTTGTCCTCAATCTTTGTAAACACATATCTGCTTCAGAGTTAGTAAATCACAATGACTTAATTCATAAAAAGTGTGCATACAGAGTGCTCACAATTAACATATTTTTGAGGCATTGCTTACAGATTACATTTTCAATTCTTTCCTCTCAGTTATTCATGTGTAGTAAAATATGAGAATACCCAGGCATATTTCATGAAAATAACTCCAAACATACATCTAAGGAGTGATCAGAAAAAGCCTCAATAATCAAATTCTTCAGTTTATTTGTATACATTGACAGTATTTAAATGCTTATTTCCCAGTAATTTTACATTTCAAACAAACCAAAATCCAGAATATCCTAAAATTCAGAACAAATATTAAATAAATCAGTATTACAAATGCTGTCAAATTTCAAAGTAACATATTTCCTTGAATTTATATGTACTCTTTACTTCTTTAAAATGAAATATAAGCTGCAGTATTTAAAATAAAAAGCAGATTTATAATCATAGTTGTACTAAATTTATTTACTGATGGAACTGCCAGTGCAGTGGATCCCACCTCTATCACGGACAAATTTTAAATTAAATCTTCTTTTAAGCATACCGTTAATTCCTACTGTTGTAACTGCTGATAGCAACCACAACGCTATTTTCCATCTGTTCCTTTTCTAGGGCCATTGTGAAGTATGCATTACCTCCCTTCTGTGTGCTCCTTTTGCGCATTCCTTACGTATATGTTTATTCCTTACTTCACCCTTGTATGCAGAGTCATAGCTGACTCATCTAGTGCTGCTGCATTGCTCCATCACCTGGAGCCCTGAATTCAAAGTTAAATGAGGGGGGAAAAAAGTTGATTCCTGATGTAGCACTGTATGTTGTACATGGCACTTCCATTCCAGTACACTCCTTCATTGTATGCTCATGCCCATCCCCTTCATGTTGACTAGTACAATGCTGATGTCTTCATTCCCTTCCATAATGCATTTTATTCTTTGTCTACTGTCCCCGCCTTGCTGGCATTTACAGCAGGGACTGTGTGCATTTGTTACCTACTGCCCTCTTTTTTCTTATTCTTCTCTTTGTAGATTATGTACTTTATTTCTTTTTCTCTTCAGTTTTTTTTATGTAAAACTTCTCTTAAAACAGTCTAATTCTGATACTTATGCATCACTTTTTCGTCAATGCTTTTTGTTTATCTTGGTAATAGACTTCTGTTTCCCTGCCTATTTTTCTACATTTATATGATATTGATTACTTATTGAATAATTGTTTGAGAACATTCTTATGCATCATGTTTTCCTTATTTGTACTTATACCGGAGTACAGAGGTTTTATTGTATTTATTTATTTGAATATCAACTGGCTTGTGGTGAAATAGGTCCACTTAGAGTCAGTTCATCTCCCTGTTAACAAACATTAATAAACAAATACAATCTAGAAGACCATGTTGCAAAAATAAATTATGCATAAAGGTTTGAGTAAAACACATGAATGATTTTGTCATAAATTTGTTTGAATCTTCTGAACAAGGTCAGTTTAATTTCCAGCAAATGAATCTGATATCTACCTTTTCAAACTACTTAGAAAAATGAGATTTAGCAAAATTGAAATGATGGGCTTCAGTGTTCAATGTTCAGTTTATGAAAGTCAAACTCAGATCCTCTTCAGGGACTTTCAAGGATTTTGTACCCAATTAGTAGTTAACTGTTACCAAACCATTTGTTAACAATGTTTTTAATTGACCCAAGTGTATACAGATCTACTTCACATAATCGTATTTTCGCTTACCTGAAACTTAAAAGGACCAGATGACTTCACCAAAAAATTACTTTCATGAACACTTGGATCACTGCAATTTTACTCCAGGAAACTAACCATTTGGCCAACACAACAAAATAAATAAACAGAAGCAAAGCAAACCCACCCAAGTGGGAGGCTGCACCCCCCTAACTAAATATAACAACTCTGAGATTGCACTACAGTGGGGAAAAGGGCAAGTTCACAATGGCAGCCAAGTGTTTCCTTTCCCGGAGTAAAATTCTGGTGATCCAAGTGTTCGTGAAACTAAGTTTTAGGTGAAGTCATCTCATCCTTTTAAGTTTCAGGTAACTGAAAATGTAATCATGTATAGGGGATCCATCTATACACCTTCCTCACAGATACGAGTAGCACATTCCAGAGCCTCTCCTCTCTACTATGAAAAGCTCTCCGCTCAAACAGAGACTTTGTGATTGGGTGAGAAACATGTTCCTGATTATTTCTAGTGCCCAGGTAATGATTTGAAAATTCAGTACCCATGCTTGCTGCCATAGCTCTATCATGTCTGCATTTTCATATTAAAATTAAGTCCCCATAACAAATCTATAGTTTATCAAAAAAGGTATAATTACTCAAGTCAGGCTTTATAATTCAGGGACCTAACTTTAAAAATCTGTTTAGTAAGTAATTTCTGAACTTGTTCCAGTCTCTTAATCTGAGTAAACAAATAGCTTCAGGTTTAACACAACACTAGAACAGTTTGGTGATAGTTTTAAATAGGGGTACAATACACCCTTTCATCCCTGCTCGATAGTGTGCACAAAGTATCCCAGATTACTGAGTACAGCCCTCTAATAACTGATGGCATGTTAGCTTCAGACTTAAAAGATTTATCAATACCTGCTCTAAGATCCCGAGCAGATTAGGGCTCAGCCAGGAAGACATTGTTTAGAACATAGAGGTAACAGAGATTATTTGTCTGAAATGAATGACTTTTTTCATTAAATGGCATGTTCTTCAACAATGCCCAAATATTAAGGGTGCCAGATGCTCCTAAAACCCTACCTGGTCAGACAATTTGGTTGTATTTGCCCCTGTCTTTGTGTCATCAGCAAACTTATTCATTCAGATATCTCTAGAAAAAGGAAAGTTGCAATTGCCCCTGCCTTTGTGTCATCAGCAAACTTATTGATCTAGATGTCTCTAGAAAAAGGAACGTTTGCCATAAAGATGGATAAAAGCAAAGGCCTCAGAGCTTAACCTCCACTAACACCGGTTTAACATTATAGGTATCTTCAGTTATCATAACTCTTAATGTTCTTCCAGATGCACTTTTAACATTTTACAAGATGCTGGAAAGATCTGGATGTATTTTAGCTGGACTCTGTGGCGTGAATTACAAAACTACATTAACATCAGATGTGCTATAAGACAGGTGCATGAATTTAGTTCTTGGATAGCATCTTTGGACAGCTGTCCATGATAACAAAAACATGTTGTGTGTACCATTTTGCCTCAGTTCTTCAAGGTCTGGATAGTTTGATTTTCATGGAGATGCTGCTGTGTTTTCAGAATATTGCAAATGTTATTTTAAGTTAAAAAGTGAAAACAAGTAGGGAAGGGATTATTGCTTGAGGACTGTATTATTAAAGGAAAATAATATTAATGGAAGTATAACAAAGGCTGCGAAAATTAGGGAAAATATTTTGGCTGTTTGGAGAAAAATATGGGAAAAGTAAAAGGATTTCGGAGTCTGAGGCAGTATTTCAGACATTTAGCATCATGTACTAGGGTTTTACATATTTTGTATCAGGAATATGAAAGATTCAACCAATATTCAGATGGGACTTAAGAAATGTCAGGAAAAAGTATATTAGGAATTTCATTCATGACTAGTTATCCCTTGAGGGATAAAGGTCTGCTTTTGCCTGGCAGATTAGACCTATCTGTAGAATAAGTGTATCAAAAGCAGACCCATACTTCCTTTAACCTGTCATAAATAAACTGGAAGGTTCAAAGTACAGGAAAAGAAAAGGTGAGATATCAACACCCCCCCCCACGCACACACACACACACACACACACACACACACACACACACACACACACACATACACACTAAGGTTTTAGCCCTGACTGCAGTGCTGGAAATGTCATCCCAGTTATCTGGTGTGGCTGTTGGTCTCCTCTCATATCATGGGATGAGTAATGAATGGCTCACTACATTCCTGATTACAGGGTTCATGTATGCCAGCCCTAGCACAGACTTTGATTTATTTAAATATGTATCTATGAAATCAGCAGATTGCACTATAGAGATCCACCAAGACTAGTCCATGGGTAAAATCCTGTATCTGGTTGTGAATATAGGTTCACAGTATCATTACTGCTGAGCTAAAAGACATGTCTCTCATGAAGATAACTGCAACTGAGGCTAACATAGAGTCAAATGACTGGGAGTGAGTGCACGTGTAGCAGAAAGTGGTAAGAAAGAGTACCATAAATAAGGTAAGACAGCCAGATGGGGAGATCTGAAATGACAATGATTGACTCCAGAATTGATTTTGCGATAGTCAACCAGGGAGAGTGCTGTACTGTCTTTAGTCTTGAATAAAGTCAGGAATAAACTATAGAGTTGAATGGTCCCCTTAGTTCCACAGACCTCATAAAATGCCATTTAAGGTAATCACAGTGCAATAGACATGTCTTGCAAAGATAACAGTACTATATTTAAATGAAGCTATCAGGAAGTGAGCTGATAACTCATAGGTTCATGGGTGTATATTAGGCTAACAACCACTGGGGTATTTTTTGACCTAGCCATTAAACCCAAATGTATCCCACAAGTTATTGTGCCTTAGGAGTTATTCTAAGGGGTGTATGTTATTTAGGGCATGATTTAATGGCTGCCTGTGTCTATCAGAGACATAAATGTCAGACAAGGTGTTTATTTCCCATTTCCCATCCACTGGTCCAGGTTACACTTGAATAGGGTTAGACAAGGGCTCTGCTTTACAAGGATGGGAAGCCTGTCCCAGCGAATGTGGATTCTCTGAGATGTGTACCTGTCCCTCCAACATGTTCTATTTAAGTCCCAGGCAAAGCTTAAATCCTTAAACCTAGTAGTTGTCATGCTGTTCATTTTGTGGATATACAAAAGGTCCATCGGAACAGGATGCACGGATGCCTTCTGTGACAGGCATAAATCACTTATCAGCAGACTGTAGGAAACAAGAGTATAAAGACAGGGCTTTTAGGTGATCTGCATAGGACATTTGTTTATGCCCAATATTTTTTGTGATGGACATTTATGGACATTCCAGCTGATGCGTGTGCCTGGTCAGGTGCATACACAAAGGGATGTTATACTCAATTATGATGGCTGAGTGCAGTGGCACAATGACTTCCCTCAACCTAGAAGCCATGTTCTTACTTATAAATTGAGTGGCATTGATTGATTTTCTTACAACCTTAGACAAATGTTGTTCAAAAGACAGCTTACTATCTACATCAGTCCCTAATTCCCGACTACTGTGTCTACTTTTAGGCGTCTTTAATTAATGAGGTATTTTCCTGGGTGGCTGACCTCCCAAAGGGTAGTATTATGCATTCCTTGGCACTGAGCTTTACGTTCTGGCTTTGGCATCAGTCATTTGTATGCGTAAGACCTTCCTATAAAATCTTGGGGTTTTCTGTGATTGCTACTAGCTTGCAGTCGTATGCAAACTTGGTGAACCAAGTGGCCCTTGACACTGGCCTTGATTTCTTAAAAATAGATGCTAAAAAGGAATGAACCCAGCACAGAAACCTAGGGGACTCCACTGGTGATGTCCTTCTTTGTGGAGGTGGTCTCTCCAATCCTAACTTCCTGGGCTCTGTCTGTGAGCCAGCTGGCTATCTAGTAAGTTACAGAGGAGTTTTATGTCTAATTCCATGAGTTTGTTTACTATATCTGAGTGGAGTATTGTATTAAATGCCTTAGCTAAGTCAAGGTAGGCAGAATGCCTCATTTTTTTCCTCATCTATTGCATTGGTGGCATTCTCAAAGAAGTCCACCAGGTTCAGTAGACATGACCTGCCTTTGACAAAGTCGGACTGGATTGGGTCCTGTGTCTGAATGTTCCCTATGTCATTGTTAATCATTTCCATGATAATTCTTGTCATGGCTTTGCATATTAGACTAGTTAGACTAATCGAGCTTTATTCCCAAGATCCACTGATGGTCCACCTGTCAGAAGAGGGATGGCCGTTGCAGTCTTCTAATCGTGTGGCATGAAGCCTGTATGCAGGCTATAGTTGAATAGTGACACCAGTGGCCCTAATAGATCATATTTTAGGCTGTCCAGTAGGCTTTCAGGGATATTATCGGAGCCAATCAAAGATGTATTCTTGGCCTTAAAGAATGCATCTAGGATGTTCTCCCTACTGATAGTTGAAGGGATTATGTTAGATGGTATTTCCTGGGGGGGGGGGGTGGCAGGGGAGTGAGATGGGTTTGTCAGCCACAAGATTTGCTATATCTCCTGGTTCCATGACCATGGGTCCATTTCAGTTGAGCACACTGTTGTATACCGTCTTTAAGGATTCACACGTAGCTAAAGAAAGCCTTACCATTGTCCTTGGTCTGGGATGTTATCTTTACCTCAAAATTTGTTTTGTTGGACTTAATTAGTACTCTTGGCTATCTGTTCACTTTTGATGAGAGTTTTTATCTTTTTTAGTGTTATACTTCCTAATTTTGGCCATGACTTATTTTGTTTTCTTTTCTTTTGTTGTATAATCTGTTTAATTTTGGATTCCACCAAGGTGGCTTGTTCTTTGAGTTAGTTTTTAGCTTAACTCTGGTTGGCGGAGCAGCCATTATGCAGTCACTGACATGGTTGTACAGAGCTTCTGTGAATAATTCTACATAGGCCGTTATATTATCTGGGTATGGTAGGGCTTGAAATTTTGACAGGTTGTCCCTTAATAAAAGGAAGTTTGGCTTGGAGTAATTTCTAACTGTTAGAGGGTTTGCTGGGGTTACAGAATTGATTCTTATTTAAAAGAGACTGCTTTGTGGTCTGACCTTACCAGAGAGGACATGACAGTAGTGGAGGGGGGAAGATGGCAGCATTCTTCAATATTTGTAAGCACTATGTCCAATGTGTTTGTACCTCTAATAGGCATATGCACTACTATAGGACTAATTCAAGACCCTCTTAGACTGTGGCAAGGGCACCAAGCAGATGGGAGCTCTGGAAAAATGAGCAGGAGACAATATGTCATAAAGGAGGTTTACAAAAGAGCAGTACTGGTTTGGTGGGTGGGCACTTAGTGTTATGGGTCTGTGGAAAACAGTAGGTGGGAAAAGCAGTTAAATTGCTTAAAAAACAGACAATATCAATGAAAGAGGGGAGTGAGTGACTTTGGAAGTCAGATTACATCAGGGGCAGACACCAGAGACACAGCCTTTTAAAATCACAACTGGAGAAGGGTGGAAAGGTTGGGAAAAATTCAAGATGCATTAAGTTTATCAAATAATGCCAATATTGGAGCTCTAGTCCTGTGACTGTGAGCTACCGGTCAGTAAAAGGTAGTTGTCATTTAGTCATTTAGATGAGTCAACTCTTTGTGATTTGAATTTAGTACAGTCTGTCAACAACTGCTTTCTTAAGTTCTTGCAAATCCATACTCATTACCTCAGTAATACTGTCCATGTTAGCCCGTGCTATCCCCTTCTTCTTTGGCTTTCAAACATTCTTGGCATCAGAGCTTTGCTAGTGAATCCTGTCTTCACATTATGTCGCCAATGTATTTTAGTTTAGTTTTACTACCAGACCTTGTAGCAAACCATCTTTATTTTCTTAAGTATTGATTGATTTGAACATCTTTCAATTCATGGAATGCTCAAAAGTTTTCTCTAATGTCACTGTTCAAAAGAATTGATTTCTGGTGCACAGCCTTACTTATAGTCCAGCTCTCATAGTCATTTGTTATTACTGAAAAAGCCAACGCTTGAATATGTTGACCTATGGCAACATTCTGATGTCTTTACATTAATATCTTCTCCAGATATTTCCTATCTTTCTTCCCAAGAAGATAGACTCTCTAAGTTCATTTAAACAGTCACAATCTATCGAGATCGAGATAGGACAATAAAATCTATCAATGCCTTCATTTCTTCCACATCTATTGCAAAGAATTGGTAGACTGAGATAACATACCTAGTCTGAATCGAACACTTGCTCTGTCAAAACTGACCACATTAGTGTTCTCCTAATTGCCCATGTTATCTAAGGCATCACCCTGCCACACACAGTCACATATTTGCACACACACATATAGACACATACTTGTACATACAAACACACACACACACACACACACACACACACACACACACACACACACACACACACACACACACACACACACACACACACTTACACATATGCACACGCACAAACTTGCACATTTGAGCAGACACACACACACACACACACACACACACACACACACACACACACACACACACACTCGCACACACAGACACGCACATATATATGCACACACACAGACACACACATATGCACACACAAATGCACATGCTCACAAACATGTGCATATATATACAAGCACATGCACACATATGCACACACAGGTCCCCTTGACTTCATCGACACGCCGAAACACCGATGCTAAGAATGACTCGAGAAGACCGACGAGACAGATGATCGACAATGTGAAATCCCGACAGCCGAAACACCAACATGGGCAACGTGTGAGCGCGAGTCGTTAAGTGTGCGATAGTGAGGGATTTAGCATTAGGGAGCAGACAGGTAAGTGTGTGCTAGTGAGGGATTTAGCATTAGGGAGCGGACCGGTAAGTGTGTGCTAGTGAGGGATTTAGCATTAGGGAGCAGACAGGTAAGTGTGCGATAGTGAGGGATTTAGCATTAGGGAGCGGACAGGTAAGTGTGAGATAGTGTGGGATTTAGGGTTAGGGTGTGGGAAAGGTGAGTGTGCGGTAGTGACGGACTTTAGGTGTAGTGGCGGGTTAAGTGAGTTAGGGTTAGGGTGCGGGTAGGGTAAGGGTGCGATAGTGACGGAATGTAGGTTTAGTGGCGGGTTAAGTGAGTTAGGGTTAGGGTAGGGTAAGTGTGCGGTAGTGTCGGACCTTAGGGTTAGGGTTTGGGTTAGGGTTAGTGCATGTATAGTTGTGTGTTATGTGTAGTTTACGTTTTGTGTGTTGGTGTTTTGGGTGTCGGTGTTATGGTGTTCGGTTTTGTGAGTTGTCGGTTTTATGCGTTTTCGGTGTTTTGGTGTTGTTGTTTTGAGTGTCAGGTTTGTGGCGTGTCGGTGTTGTGATAGCGATCCGCACACACACACATGCATGCACAAATACATGTGCATACACATACATGTGCAAACACATGTACATACAAATGCGTGTACACATGCAGACATACGCATGCACACACACCTACACAATCCCTGATATTCCTGCACACACACACATACACACACACAATCTCAGATATTTTTACACACACACGCACACATACACACACACAATCTCAGACATTTTACACACACACACACACACACACACACACACACACACACACACACACACACACACAGACACACACAGTCAATCAAGCCTCCCCACATTTAGTCACAGTCACAGAAACACTTACTCATTCACCCACGTTCACACTCTTAACACACAAACATACACATAGATACACAAATACATCCAGACTCTCAATTCCCTACCTAAGCAACCTTGAGCAACTTACCAGGCAGGCACACACTCACACAGGCATGCATGTAGACACTAAGAAACACACACACACACACACACACACACACACACACACACACACACACACACACACACACACACACACACATCTTCACTAAGTTTACCTGCACTGTGAATACTCCCACTGGAATGAATGGATGACTGCTATGTCTTTATGGTGGCCACTTTTTCATCCTAGAGTAAAATTTTACTTGGCTGAGCTGTTTTCTGACATTTCCAAGACAAAGCTTTAGAAACTGAAGCTGCACCCAGGGATCTCCCAGGAATTGATACATTTCTGAGAACACTTCTAATAGATCTGTTTGCCTCTTTTCAAAATAGACAGTTAAAGGAATTCTATTCTAAGATTCCTTCCAAAGAAGCCTGAAAGGCAGATGCTTTCTCATTCCCATGGATAGCAATGTTCCTTTATGCTTTTCCACCTTTTCCACTGATTTCCATGAGTCTTCTAAAGATCCTAAGCATCCAGAAAAACTCCAAAACATTATGGTGGAGTCTCCCTTTTAATCCAGGCAACAGTGATTCTCCCTTCTTTTGAAGCAGGCCAAGAAGAATTACCTCAAGCTTCCCCACAGACTGGATTCATTCACATAAGACATGGATTGTTTGATACACCATGACTTGAAATTTCTTCAATGGACCACCTTGATTATAGACTTTTGATATCTTTTAGGCATCATTTTCCTGATATTATGCAGCAGGTACTGAGTAAGACTAATAATCTGCTACTAAGAAATCGTATTGTGTGTAAGTGGAAAAGAGTTTCTAGTTGGTACCATTCCAAGAACCAGGACACTTTTAAGGCCAAGTTGCCTCTGGTTCTTGATTATTTGTGTGAGTTATTGTACTCTGGTTTTTTATACTCCTCTGTCAAGAGCATTAAGCATTTTTGTCTTAACCATCCAACTCACCAACACTGTCTTCCTCTATATGTAAGTTTATCTTAGACTTGTGCTTTCTCTTAGAAATAGCTAGAAACTAGAAAGATTAGACTAAGTGTTTTTCTGTGATGTCAGAACTGTACTACTGAATTATTTTAAGTATTTCTCTGTGATCTCTGAACTCTTGACTAGCACTGTGTAGTAAAAAGTATTGTCTTGTGTTTTGACTATTTGTTATTGAATATTTTTAAACTCTTTCAACTGTGGCTGTTTTTGTAGAGATCATTTAAGCTCTTTAGAGTACTTGCATGCATGCACTGCGGTGGTGGTGCTGTGGTAGCATTGTCGCCTCACAGTAAGACGTTGTCCTGTTCGATTCTCAGCTAAAGCGTCTTCTGTGGGGAGACATGCGTGAATGGGCGTACCTTCGTTGAAGGTTGTGCGTCAGAGCTGGCAACTCTGCACATAAAAATCTATGCCAATCATTAGCGGACCGGAGTTCCGCTGTGGTGACCCCTAACCAGGAAAAGCCGAAAGGCACAACAGCAACAAGAGTACTTGCATGCCTTAGGTAAAATTGTACAAAGCCACTTCAATATATTTAGCCCTGGGCTATACTACCAATTGGATAATAATATTGCACAGTAATAATTGGACACCCTTTTAAGGGCCTTTGAGTAGCTGATAAATATTAGTGGGTGGTGGCAGCTGGTACTACCATATAGTCTGGGAAAAAGGGGCACAGCTGGAGAACCTGTGCCAGCCTTTCCCGGGAGTGTCTGTGTGGTTGTATAAACTCTTCTCAAAGTGTGTGTGTGTGTGCGTGTGTGCGTGTGTGTGTGTGTGTGTGTGTGTGTGTGTGTGTGTGTGTGTGTGTGTGTGTGTGTGTGTGTGTGTGTGTGTGTGTGTGTGTGCCTGTGTGTGTGTGTCTGTGTGTGTCTTACTGGGGACCTGGGGAGCAAGGGAGTGACCAGCCCCGGACTGACTGTGATTTCTGTGTGCTCTTAAGGGAAATTGCATTTTACTGTGTGTATTTGTTATCCTTTCCTCCTATATGAGATGCCCCTCACTGGTGTTAGTGGTGAGGATTGAGGCTCCTTGATTGCTGGGCCAGGGCATGGGTGTCACATATATATATATCATTATGGGGGTGAAGGGTGTCAGATATTAAAAGGGGATTAGGATAAATTCATTTAGTAATTTAATTTTCAGCACAGCAGCAGAGATCTGTAACAAACGTGCAACCATCTGTTTTAAAGTAAAAAAGTCTGTTGTTCAGACAATGGTTCCATTACTTAGGTACTGAACTATTCAAGAGAGTTATCATAGACCAGCCTATGTCAATTTTATACTATTTAAAAACAATTAAGTGAATGTTATTGAAATATTACAATTTGATCTTTAAAACTATATCAGTTGCTGTTTACAAATGCATGTTTTCCCATCCTAATTTTTTATATCAAATAAATATGACATGTTTCATTTCATTGTGGTCATGTATTTTAATTGTAACTATAATAAATATGAAAGGTTCATTCTAAGGTTCATAGGTAGGTACTAGGCTATTGGCCCAAGGGCCTATGTAAGCCTAGCCAACAAGGTTCCCTGGCTTACGCCACCCAAGAAAGATATTTCCTGTGCCGCTGTCGAGCAGAGACACAGAAGTGATCCCTGGGGTGTATTTTCTATTTCCCATCCACTCATCAAGATTTTTCTTGAAGAGTGCTAATGAAGAACTTTGCTTGACATAGATGGGTAGCCTGTTCCAGAGTATGGGAAGTCTCTGGGACAGGAATCTATCCCTCCAGCATGTCCTGTTTATTGTGGTGACAAGGTTTAGGTCCCTAGAGCGTGTATCTCAGAGGGATTGGGATTTCTTTAGGTCTAGCATGTCCAACAGCTCTGGGTTGACATAGCTTTATATGTTAGGCAGAGATCACCTCGGAGTAGACGATGTGCTACGGAGTAAAGCTGGAGTTTTTTGAGGTGGTCAGTGTAGGGCATTTGTTTGATGCCAGTAATCATCTTTGTGAGGTACTTCTGTGGCCTTTCCAGCTGCTGCAGATGTCTTGTGAGGTACATTCCAAAAGGGGCGTTGTACTCTATAATGGGTCTAATGAGCGTCGAGTAGAGGGGAACAATGACCTCTTTTTTCCTGGATGAGAACCCTTTTATGATGAGGTGTGCCATGTAGAAGGACTTCCTGACTACTGTGGTGATGTGACTATCAAAGGAGAGGCTACTATCCACCTGGGTCCCAAGGCCTCATATCACACATTTGGTATTAAGTAGATTGCTGCCTATGTGGTAGTTCATGGGTACAGAGTTTTTAACAAAGGGGGTGACACTGCACTTTTTGGCATTGAGCTTGAGGCCATGGCTCTGACACCAGGCATCTGTCTCAGTGAGGCCCTTCTGTAGGATGTCCACATCATTTGGGGACTTGACTATGGCTCCTAGTTTGCAGTCATCTGCGAACTTCATTAGCCAGAGGCCTTCTGTGTTAGCCTGTACTTCAGAGAAGTCGATACCAAACAGGAGATGTCCCAGAACGGAACCCTGTGGTACTCCACTTGTCACTGCTCTGAGGTCAGATGTGGAGTCTGCAACTTTTACAGTGTGGGTTCTGTCAGTGAGCCAGTTGGCAACCCATCTTGTGATGTAAGGATTTATACCTAGTTTAGTGAGTTTAGCTATAATTCCAGAATGGGGGATGATGTTGAAAGCCTTGGCGAGGTCAAGATAGGCTGTGTGAACCACCTTACCCTCATCTACGGCTTTGGTGACTGCCTCAAAGAAGTTGATCAGGTTCAGGAGGCATAATCTGCCTTTCACAAACCCGAACTGGGTGGGATCCAGAGTTTGAAGGTTACCAGTGTCTTTGTTTATGAGTTCCATGATGATACATTCCATGGCCTTGCAGACCAGGCTCATCAGGCTAATAGGTCGATAGTTCCCGGGACCAGTGTTGGTTCCCCCTTTGTGGAGTGGGATAACTGTTGCCGTGCGCCATTCAGTGGGCACAAAGCCTTATGCAAGGCTATTATTGAACATGGTGCTTAAGTGGGGAGCCAGTTCTTTCTGAAGTTCGGGTAAAATGCAGCCTGGGATGTTGTCCGTTCCCATGGATGCTGTATTTTTGGCTTTAGAGAGTGCAGCTTTTACCTGCGTAGTTGTGATTACAGGGACTCTGAATTCTTCCTGTATAGATATGGGCCCTTTAAGGGGTGAGAGGGGGTAAAGTTAGTACTGAACCTATCTGCCATTATAGGATGTTGGCAATATCTGTTGGTTCTGTAATTTCCGTGCCTTTGTGCTGTAGCTCAAAGCAGATCTGAGTGTTGCCATCGATATTCTTGACATAGCTATAGAATGCTTTGTGGTTGTTCTTGGAATTAGTGGCGATTTTGTTTTTGTAGCTAATACCCTAAAGATCCATTTGCAGCATTGCAGACCAAACAGAAACTTATAAGTCAGGTCGTTCCCATACAGCAGAGTTACCTGCATTCAGTTATTGCAGTCATTCATTTTTTCAGATAATATTACAGCAGAAATCTCTGCTCACAGTTAATAAGCGCATAGAGTTTTCAGCCTGCTGTTTCTGATACACCTTTAAAGTTCCTGAAGCATCCCATTGTTCCCATGCTTTTGATTGCCAAGCTACAGACATCCAATGCACTGCTGTATTCATTAACCATCATCTGCTCCATGGCACATTGACTATGACCTGGATGGCATGGGTTCCATTAACAGCCCAATTTAATAGAACAACAGGTTTTGCATCAGCCTGCATACAAATAAAATAAGAAATTTGAAACTCTTTTGTCTGGTATTATTGACAACTGTAATCCTTAATGATTTACCAGAAAATCAAAAATTTTACAAGGGACAAGGCAAAATATGAGGTGAAATCAGGGAGATTCTGCAAAATTAGAGAGAGTTGGGAGGCACTGATGAATGTTGATTTGCTTGGACTGTTTCTCAAGGTCTGCTTTACCAAATGCATTGTCCCCAACCATAGATCTGTGTAGAAAGTGCCACCCATGGCAATATTGATACTATATCAAAGGACTATTGAAATAGTCTTTTTGTTCCAGATCTATTTATATCAGTTATTGTTGTTATGAATGCATGCATCTGTTGGTAGTGGGGCCCACCGAAGAATCACTTTCTGAAGGCATCAGATCCTATTCCTGATCTTACACATGTAAGTGATTTCTGTCTGTTTTTAAAAAAAGACAGATGGAATTACTTTTTATATGTTTCTGAAGAAAACAACTATTTGTTGTTGTTACCCATGAGTTTTTACTTTGTTAAATTTCTGGGAGCAAATTGACAGTTCAAAGTCATTCAACAAGCTCTGAATCCCAGCATAATCAGGATATGATACAGACTGACTTAATTAATTATTATTTGTTTAATTGACTGGTAGCACCTCTGATTAAGATTCATGCCAAATAATCCTGCCCAAATGGTTAGTAGAAGCAGTACTACTCACACAGCAATGCCAAATAATCCTGACCGAATGGTTAATGGCAACAGTACTGCCTCATACAGCAATGCTACCGATGCTGTCTTGTGAAGTAAAATGTAAGTGAAATGCTTAACTAAATGTGAATGTCTGTGTTCTGCATCATTTTTTTGTAAATCAGTACTAATGTTATATTAATATTAAAGTTAAATTATTTTCTATGAGCAGTCACCTACACTGCTTTTGGTTTCAGAAGAAAACAGGGAGCTTGGATCTGTAATGTGCATGTAATAGCTAAAGTGAGAAGACTGTTGGAGTATCCGGCTAGGGTATTAAGGAACATCAATGTCCTAAGCAGTCCGCAGCACAGCACAGCATCCCCTCATTAAACACTAATGAGCAGGTGGTCAGCTACTCAGCAGTGCGATGTGACTGGGCTCAGGCCATGCTTTTCTGATTGTTAGTAACATTTGTACTGCACAGCAGTCACAGAGTCCTACTTGTGCCTAATAAATAATCACTTCTCACTCCCTACCTCACCGATCCATTACTTCTGAACCATGACTCTGGAGGAGGAAACAACATCATTTACTTATTGCCTTAATAAAGTGAAGATGCAGGTCATGGGTACACCATTCAAAGTGAAAATCACGGTTTGCTCATCCTTTTTATTTCATGATTTGGTTTGGGAGAGTTAGAAACATTGTACTAAGCCTGCATTGCACTGTCAAAAAAGTAAATGTGGTTATATAAAACATCTGTTGGGCAATGAAGATTGTTAAAGTGATTTGAAGACTCTTCATATTTATTTAATTATTCCTCTGTTTTTTTTTTATATTATTATTTTTTATTAATTAATTTAATTATTTATTTATGCTTTGCTGATTCAGATAATGTCGTCAAATACTGGGCCTATCTCAGAATAGTTCTGGAGCAGAGCATGAGACATGCCATCCTTAAGGTTCATGATACAGAGTACACTGGCAAGAGAGAGACACATCACTGACATTAAGTCATACTATGGCAGGACACCTGATTTTCACACTTATTTCAAAGTAAATGGCACAGTAGCAGCACACTTTATTGTTTAACAAAACAAGCTGTATTTACTCATTTTAATCTTTCATTTGCAGTTTCCATGGAAAAAGGAAATATGCATTCATTGGCATCAGCTGAAAACACAGCAAAGCAATACAAAGTCTCCAAAGATGTGGCTTATTAGTATAACATTTTTTTATCTGAAAGTAACAGGCTAAATAGTTATGTATTCATAAACATTGTTTTCTTATTTGACTTTCTTCACACCAGTAAAGTACTCCGGGGGTTTATCAGTATTCTTAATTATCTCCTAGTGGCGCACGCTTTTCAAGTTTTCTTCATAATACTTTAAAGCCCTGCACTAGTTAACTAGAATTTTGCTTTAACTTTCAATCATATGTGTATTTCTTGCGTAAACAATATTTTGCAAAAAAAAAAAAAAATACAGAAATCAAATGTTTACCTTGTCATATATGATCTAATACTACAAAACAAATTTAAACTTATAGGATAAAAGGACTTGTATTTCATCAGCTGAGGTACTTGTGTGGTTATACACATTTCATCTCATTCGATCAGGCCTTGCTTCATTCTATAACACATATGATGATAGTTGGTTTGTTTTGCAACACCTGTAGTGTTCACAGCTACTAAATAGTGCCTGTAGCATCTTGTTGATTTCAGTCTTGTCAATCTGTTGTGATTCGTTAACGATTGTTGGCCTGTTCTTCGCAACTGTTTACATTAATTACAGGGTGGAACTATGTACTAAGATTGTTGCTGGACCTCTGCTGTGGTAAGGAATCTAAGCTTTATCTTCAGATAAATGAAATGAGCACACCTTCTGGTAGAGAAGCATTTAGCTTTATATTTTGTCTGCATTCTCTGCTTTCTGTACAAGTATGCTCTGGGTAATAATTATAGGCATAAAGAAACATATAGGTAGCATGGCAAAATTGTACAAATCAGTGGAATAAACTGCATTCCCTCACCCTCTGATAAACAAATGTTCATATTCTTGAGGCTTCTCATCACACTCTGAGGCCTTGACATGTAGTTTTTACTTGGCTTTATTAATATGCATTATTTCTCAGTGCACCATAAGGCAAACTCCTTAATATCCAAAGAGCCTGCCATACAACTCACAACACATCCATGTATTTCTGGCATATACTAACTCCTTAGGTCTTGCCCTTTATTATAGTATCTTTAATGCAGTGATAGTCTTTCCTTCATTTTGCTTCTTATCTGCATTTCCTTGAGAAAACTATAGGTGCTGTCCAAATGTAATCTCTTCCTCATTGTGTTAAATCTGAAAACATATAGTAAGGGTCATATATTTCTAGTGTTAAGAAAAAACAACTGTTTGTGTTGCTTACTTCTTCACCTTCCTTTGTTCTTTTTGTAGTATTTAGTAATAGACACTGTATTGCAAACACTCAGACTGGTAGCCCTGGTAACCATGCAGGTAAGACTGACAGCAGTGCACTATCATCCTCCAAGATGCAATACTTTTCACTCTCCCATTATCCTTACAGTATGACTGCAAACTTCTACAATACAGTGTTACATGTTAAACAGTCTTTTTTTTGGGTCTATATTAGAACACCGAACTTTCAAAATTTCGAGTGTTCTAATATCGACCCGTTTTCAGCGAATGCTGAAAATATCGAAGAAACAGAAAACCAAATGTTTTCCTAGGGAAAGAATTTGGTTGTCCGTTTCTGTTGCCTCGGTATTTTCAGCTCTGTGGTGGAAAGTTACGGGTCGGGTTTAGGTAAGTGTGCAATTGTGTGGACGTGAGGGTTAGGGTGGGTTAGGTGAGTTAGGGTTAGGGCGCGGGTCAGGTAAGTGTGCGATTGTGTGGATGTGAGGGTTAGGGCGGGGTAGGTGAGTTATGGTTAGGGCGTGGGTGAGGTGAGTGTGCGATAGTGACGGACCTTAGGTTTAGGGTTTGGGTAAAGGTAAGTGGATAGTTAGTGGTGTGTGTATAGTTTAGTGTAGGGTTAGGTGTAAGAGTTTAGGTGTATGTGTGTGAATTGCTGTTTGTTTGGTGTGCTTGTGTTGTGTGTATGTGTTTTGGATCAGCAAATTTTTTCCCTAGGAAAAAATTTGTTGTTCTGTATGTTTGATGTTTTAAATTTTCGATTAATAGGGTTCGATATTACTTCTTCTTCTTCTTTCGGCTTTTCCCGGTTAGGAGTCGCCACAGATATTACAACACTTGAAATTTTGAAAGTTTGGTGTTCTAATATAGACCCTTTATTGTGCTGCCACTTGTCTTGCCTTGCCTTGGATTAGAGTTCTTCTTTCTCCATAAATTGTTTCATATTATTTCAGAGGAAATATGTGCAAAAGCACTAAAAATGTGCATTCAGTAATCTGCTTGGTATTTTGTTTTGTTCACACCTCACAGAGCACAAATATTGGTAAAGAGCTGAACTGGGCATTTTGGTGTTAGTGCTGATATGTCTTATCCACCTACCTCACTTGGCTTTTTTGAGTAGTTTCGGCTCCTTGTTGGTATTCTAATTGCCTTAGGGTTTTTTTGTCTGTCAAGCACAGTTACATGAGTTTACATATGTAATGACCATTAACTACTGATTTTGTCTGTCATTATTTTGTAGTTATTGTTCTGCAAAATATTTTTGAAAAGTCTTTAATAAATGTTCACTTGTAAGCACCCCATCTCTGTGCAGCCTCTTGTCCAACCATAGATTCTCATTTGCATTGTGTTTTACATAGCTGTTGTGACAAAAGGAGGTACTGCCAACACAGCTAGCTGGAATTTTGTAAATAATTATATGTCATTTGTGAATATCAAACTAATTTATATAAGACGCTTGTGTTACAAATGTGTTAGAACTGTATGTCATGTGTATATCAAACTGCTCTGTACAGATGTTTGTGTTGAAAAGGTATTTGTAAAGTGCTTGTGCTTAAAATGTATTCACAGTGTGCCCTGCAGGAAGAGAACAGAAATGTACGTGCACTTCAGTAACTGTTTAAATGTATATGTTAACAGAGAAAGCCAGAAGGTTAACCTCAGTCCATCAAACTTTAGAAAAATATTTGGAATTTAATCACTTTATAGGCTAGGTCATAAAGAGGCTATCTGTCAGGTTTCAATGCAGTTACAGATGAAAAGTCTGTACTAGAAAGCTTTCTGTATTGTCTTTGGGGTGAACTAATAACTACTTTGGAAGCATGAAGGAATGCAATTGTTTTATGACTTCCAACACCTGCCAAAGATCTGAGCAAAAGCCCTTGTCTGGGTATATTTACAGGTATATGTTAAATGCTGCCAGCTGCCAGCAATGGGGGTTTGCCTGGGAACTAGAAATCAGGTGACCAGAAATGTTGTCATTCTGCAAGCTATCCCAACAATAATATTTTAGATATTATTTTGAGAAGTCTCTTAGTAAGACGGAGCATTCTGCATTCTGCCGTGGACCTGACAACAACAACAAGAACCATTCAGCACATCTGCCTTGCTCTAATTAAGTAAGTTGTTAGGGTATAGTAACTGTCTTAGATGTGGTCAGAAATATAGCAAAGTTTAGTTTAGATTTTGTTTTGCTTTATTTGTGTGAGCCTGTACTGCAATGATATTTTAAATATTTCCTGTGGTTTTGAACTCTGATGTCATTGTGAATATATGTTTAGTATTGTCTTGTTGTCTTCTTCTTTTATTATTTATTATTAAATATATTTAAACCTTTCATTGTGGCTGATCTGTTTAGAGATATTTAAGTTTTGAGAGTACTTGCATATTTATTTGGTGACACTGAGTGGGCCACTCCAAATAGCCTTGTTCTTGGTCAGACTACCATTTGTATTAATATTCATCATCATCATCATCATCATCATCATCATCAGCCCCCTTTTTCCCATTTATTCTACATGGGGTTGGGGTATTGTGTTAACTGTCGCCAACTCTCTTGATTCAGTGCCACACTCCTGCCTTCTTCAACACTCATGCCTGGCTGTCGCAGATCTTCTTTCACACAGTCCATCCATCTCTTTGCTGGATGTCCTCACTTCCTCTTACCTTCTTCCTGTCTGTCACAAATCTTCCTCATCAGATTGTATTCTGCTTTTCTACACATGTGCCCAAACCACTGTAATCTGTTCTCTTTTATCTTTTCTGCAATTGGAGCTACTTTGGCATCTGCTCTTATGCCCTCATTTCTTCATCTGTCCCACAGTGTGCATCCTATTGCCTTTCTCAGGCAGTTCATTTCCATCACCTCTAGTATCTTCAACTGTTCTGCCTTTACTGCCCAGGTCTCTGTACCATACAGTAGTACTGGTTGCACCACTGTCTTGTACATCTTACTTTTCAGCTTCTTTGGCATTCTTCTGTTATGGACTACACCTGATAGTCTATGCCAGTTGGCTGCAGCCTCTATGACTCTAGCTTTGACCTCTTCATTCAGACTACCCTTCTCCTCAACTACTTCTCCCAGATACTTGCAACTGTTTACTTGTTCCACTATCTTCCCTTCTGTCTCTATTCTCAGCTTGTTCTGATTTCCCCAATTTGCTGCCATTACCACTGTCTTATCTGTGCTTAGTTTCATCCCATGTGCCTTCAGATTTGCATTCCATTCTCCTATCCTTTGCTGAAGTTCTAGCTCAGAGTCTGCCTGTATTGCCACATCATCTGCATACAGCAGTTTTGATGATCTGTACCCTCCAACCTGTTTGCTAATGTGGTCCATCACCAGTATGAACAGCAGTGGGCTCAGAGATGAACCCTGATGTACACCCACTCCCACTGGGAACCAATCTGTGAGGTCAAACACTGTTCGTACTTGAGTCATTGGGTCCTTGTACGTAGCCTGCACTAATTTTTACCAGTGTTTCTGGGACTTCAAACCACCGCAATACTGCCGAGATCAGCTTTCTTGGGACCTTGTCATATGCTTTCTCCAAGTCTAGGAATGCTCAGTTGGACTCTGTCTCATCTCTAGCTTCTTCTCAATTATCTGTCTCAGTGCCAACATCAGGTCAATTGTGCTGCATCCTGATCTGAATCCAAACTACTCATCTCTCATCTTACATTCTACTAATCTACGTATCCATTTATCAATCACCCTCTCCATAACTTTCATGCAATGTGATAGGAGTTTGATGCCTCTGTACTGCCCACAGTTGTGGATGTCCCCTTTGTTCTTGTACACTGGCATGAGTGTGCTTATTCTCCAGTCATCTGGGATACACCTTTCTCTCCACACTGCTATTAGTACCCTCGGGAGCCATTTCCCCCCCTATCTCACTCAGCATCTTTATCATATCTGCTGTGACCTCATCTGAACCTGCTACTTTCCCTGACTTCACCTTCCTTAGTGCTGTTCTTACTTCTTCTAAGATGGGCTCCTCCTCTTCTCTCATTGTAGGCTGTTTCAGAGGCAGTGCAGCTTCTGTGGGGTTTTCTTCATTTAAAAGCTGCTGGAAATACTCCTTCCATCTGCCTTTGATGTGAGCAGGTTGTTGTTGGCATCCCTTATGAAGGGTGTCTGACTATCTTCTTATCTTTCTGTCTTTGTCTTGCAAGCTGATATAGTTTCTTTGTGCCCCTTACTGAGTCACTTTCCAGAAGTTGGTACAGTGCCTCAGAGGCCCTATTCTTTCTTAGCTTCTTTGTTAGCCAACCAGTAGTCCTTCCTAGCCTGGTCAGTCTTTTCTATCTCCCACTTCTTCTTTCACTCCTTCTTTCTTTTGATGACTTCCTGGACATCTGCATTCCAGGACCAGCTTTCCTTATGTACCTTATTTCCATACCTGGCTTGGCTACATATCTTTTCTGTAGTCCTAACATATGCTGTTTTTAGGCGCTGACATTCTTCTTCAACTTAACCTAATTCCTCCTGTTCTTGGGGTTCTAGAGCCCTGAATAATTCCTTGAACTGTTGTACTTTCTCTCCAGTCAACTTCCAGATCTTCACCCTGGTCTCTGTTGACCTTAGAGCCTTCTCTGATCACTGCTTGTAGCTGATTGTGGCAACTAGTGGTTTATGCTGTGGGCCAACTGTTTCACTGTGGATTACTTTGCAATCATGGATTCTACCCCAGTGCCTTTTCCTTACTAGGAGGAAGTCTATCTGAGTTGCATGTTGAATACTCTTGTATGTGATCTTGTGACTGTCTCTAATTCTGAACCATGTGTTGAATACTATCAAGACATTTGCCAGATAGAAGTCTAGAATGGCTTCTCCTTATTTATTCCTGTTGTCCCACCCATGTGGACCCAGGCAGTCCTCATATCCTGTTCTGTCTGTCCCGATATGTGCATTCAAGTCACCCATTATCAACACTAATTCATGTTGTCCTGCTTTATCTAGTAGGTCCTGCAACTGCTGTCTGAATGCACTCTTTTCCTCACTATCACAACCCTGCTGTGGGGCATAGGCTGAGATTATGAATACCCCCCTATCATTACACTGGAGTCTGATTGCCACGAGTCTGTCATTAATTCTGATGATATCCCTCACTGCCTTCTGAAGCCTCTCTTCAGCACAGTTCCTACACCATTTCTAGCCTGTCTTCCACCTGAGTAGTAGACTCTGCATCCCAAGGCAAGTGGCTTTACTGCACTGCCCTTCCATCTCATCTCCTGGATACATAGGATGTCCAGCCTCCTCCATATCATCATGTTATCCACTTCCAAGCTGTGTCCTGTCAGTGAACCTACATTAAGCGTAGCAATTCTCAGTTTGTGTTTGGCAGGTTGGTTGGTTTTACATCCAGATTTCACTCAACAGAGCTATACCAGGTAACCCAGGCTCGGCAACTAGACACTGGCCAGCCAATATATTATTGACCCAGGGTTGCTGGGCTTTATGGCGGGCACACACTGGTCAATAGGGGCACATATACCCCTCCCACCATTACCAAGGGTCCCTGGCATGGGTCAGAGTAGGCTGGGTCCTCAACCCACTTATCACCGGTGACTACCCATGCCCAGTTTTGGTGACATTAGTCAACATGACCGAATCACCTAGAGCCATATTTTACACCATCGAGTGGCTAGCCCTGCCACGGCATGCAGTTTGTGATCTATGTTCTCCTATATTGAGGATACTGCGCACTATAGTAGATGCCCAAAAGTGGTTGGTCTGTACAACTCTTCCCCCTATAGGGCACCATGTAGAGTCTGTGCTGCTGCCCACAGCTCCATTCATTGGTGAGTTTGAGATGGAAACACTCAGCATGTTTTTCAAACATGGGAGAAACCCCATGGAGACACAGGGAGAACATGCAAACTCCAAACAGGCATTGGTCGGAGGTCAGGATTGAACCTTGTGCATGGGAGGTGAAGACCTTAACCACTAAGCCATCTGGTCACATATTAATATTAGAGAAAAAAAAGCAAACTCCACAGTGTTGTACAAACCTTTTTAATAAAATAACAAAGCTTTCAGACAATAGGTCCGTCTTCAGTGTTAATAAAATTCATAGTAAAAACTAACCAACAATGCCCCTGTTTTTATGTTGGCAAATCTGTAAGAAGGCTATGAGATAGGATTGTAGAGCATAGGTCAGAGATACAGAGGAAGGTTGTTACCAGCTCCTTAGCTCTGCACGTACAGGTGACCTATGATTCACATCAATTCCTGTTTTGTGTAATAGATGTCTTAATTTCAAGTATTAGACGTGGTGACCTGATAAATAGATTAGATACCAAATAATATGAGTGAATTATTCGCTTACAAGCAGTTTCAGACCCTGGTTTGAATAAACAGGTTACATTGAAACCTATATTAAAAAAGAAACAGTAGCAAATCCACTAAACAACAGGAATTTCTGTTTAAGCTGAAATAATCTGTGTGATGTAATGTGTTTTTTAATGTATGGAATATTGCTTTAAAAAGTTCCTTTTTGAATCATTAATTGATAAATTAATTGTTAGTGCTTAATAGGTTAGGCTGTGTCGTGTTTTGGATTTTTTATTATAAAGGATGTTAGTTTTTACTATTAATTTTTATTAACACTGAAGAAGGACCTATTGTCTGAAAGCTTTGTTATTTTATTAAAAAGGTTTGTACAAAGCTGTGGAGTTTGCTTTTTCTTCTCTATTTGGATATTTGCTTGTTGACTCCACTTCGACATTTGGCTCACTCTTTTGCTTTTCACGTATTAATATTACACAGTAAAATTGGTAGCTCTTTGTTAAGGGCCTTAAAGTAGCCGTCGATGAGTGAATGGTGGCAGTGGACACTACCTTATAGTCTGAGCAGAAGGGGGAATAGCTAGTAAGTCTGTGCCAGCATTTCCCAAGTGTGTGTGTGTGTGTGTGTGTGTGTGTGTGTGTGTGTGTGTGTGTGTGTGTGTGTAAATCAAACCTCAGAGTGTGGTGTCAGCTACTTGGGCAGAGACATGTAGCACTAGTTGGATAGAGAGCATGCTGAAGGTCTTGGCTTGTCACTCAGCTGAGATTTCAGCTCTATAGCTTTGCCACTGGGGATTCTTATTGGGGATCTGGAGAAAGAGGGAGAAACCAGCCCAGGACTGACTGTGGTCTCTGTGTGTTCTTAAGGGAAATTGCACTTGATGCAGACAGCTGCATCTGAAAAACTGTGTGTGTACCTGCTATCCTCCCAGTCAATGATCCCCACAGGTACCAGTGGTGAGGATTGATTGCTGGGCCAAAGGTGTGATATCCACATCACAGTTTTGTTTCTAGAAATATTTTGTGTCTACCTACATCTCTCCTCCAGTTGTGTGTACTTTACTAGATAATTATCTGAATGTGTAAGAATACAGCTATAGTAAGCTTTGCTCAATGGAGACTGCATTATGTCATGTGCATGTATGGTTTTCAGCTGTACAGGATGCACTGAGACAGAAACGGTTTGCTGCACATTACTATCCTCTCTAGCTGCCTCTTTAGTTGCAGCATTTACCTATATCTTTATAATTAAATACCTTCAGTTCTTTCCCATTTCGCCAGCTGCTGCGAAAGGTTCTGCATACTCTAAGCTGTTCCTATGCATCCGTACTTTTCTTAGTTAGGAATTGTATGCTCATACCCTTTAAGAAACACTACTGTTGGGTA
Organism: Protopterus annectens; assembly: GCF_019279795.1. NCBI lineage: Eukaryota > Metazoa > Chordata > Ceratodontiformes > Protopteridae > Protopterus > Protopterus annectens. Next base: position 490,821,147 of record NC_056735.1, read on the forward strand.
CATGGGTCATTAACATTTTATCTTGTTTTAGGTAATAATCACTATTTATTTTCATGAATTTGCACTTTTTGACCTGGGTTTCTTTTGCCAAGGTTACTATTACCTTACCTATTAATCTACCAAATAAACTGAAGCTACAGTACAAAAGCCCTGCTTTAGGTAACAGCTGTCATTCCACTGCATGTTTTCCCATTGCCTGCGAATTAGAGAAACTCCTTGCACACTTCTATGTCTGAATCACTTTCCTCATGTGCTGCAGAAACAGCTGTTCTGTAGTTTCTTATCCTTACATAGCTACTTACAATGATTGCAGTCATGCTGGTTCCATGGAACTTGATTTGTCCAAACAATGAATATTGCCTTTACTAAGGTCACTTGGCTGCCTATCAGATGCCTCAATCACCTTCTCTTCTAAGACATTTTCATGTCACTTTTCTATTCTTCCTAAAACTATTTTCTTGGACAATAGGCATTTCACTGGCCCACTAAAGTGGCCATCTCTTACAGAGACAGTTCATTTATTTGCAGTCTAACTTTATGTTCACAGTGTTGTTTGTTGAGTTTAGTTTTTCTGAAAAGGGAACACTACTAACAAAACTGCACCTTGTTAAGGACTTTTCTGCAGGTAGGGGTAATTACCTGTGGTGTGACAACCTTGGAGTTGATTATATTAAATATGGGGAATAGGAAGCACATGAGAGGTGTTGGGACTTTCAACACAAAAAAACGACTGAAAGCAGTCTTGCCATCCAAGTTTCTTTTTCCATTTTCTCATTCTGTACCACTGGTGTAGTGAACTTGTGAGAAACAGCATGATGTGAATCTGCATTCAGTCTATCATGCTTGGTCTGCTTCCCCCTACCTTTTTATAACTTTTTCAGTTTCCTTCTTATCTTATTTTCCAGTGCTTTCTTTATTTTTAACGTGGTACTTCCTCACACTGACTCTTTCATTGGTAGAAGATGAGACATAGATCATGCTGTCCACATGTTCCCCAATTTATCTTCAGATATTATGTCTTCCCCTGTATTTTATCCCATAGATCCCATTCTCTTTATATGGTCTGATGTAGTTGGTATCACAGACTTCTTCTACAATCACCTTTGGCAATGTTGGCACTGAAGGATCTATCTTTTGACATATATTAATTATCATGTTGTTTACTTTGCTGTAGCATTATATGGACTTAGCCTACATTACTGATTTTATTCTGAGGTGTATCTGTGATCTGTGGCTATAACATAAAAACATTGTTTGTTAGTCCTACAGTACATCAAATGGGGCTCGTTGTCTCTTCTTTTTTATTGTTAACAGACTATTTCTCCTTTTATAGCCACACTGATTAGTTGCTTACATTGATAGCCATCTCCTTAGTCTTCTTATAAACTATCTCCAGTTACTGTAAGTGATTTTCTGTTTATTTACTATTGATAGCCATCTCCTTAGTCTTCTTATAAACTATCTCCAGTTACTGTAAGTGATTATCTGTTTATTTACCATTGATAGCCATCTCCTTAGTCTTCTTATAAACTATCTCCAGTTACTGTAAGTGATTATCTGTTTATTTACTATTGATAGCCACCTCCTTAGTCTTCTTATAAACTATCTCCAGTTACTGTAAGTGATTATCTGTTTATTTACCATTGATAGCCATCTCCTTAGTCTTCTTATAAATTATCTCCAGTTACTGTAAGTGATTTTCTGTTTATTTACTATTGATAGCCATCTCCTTAGTCTTCTTATAAACTATCTCCAGTTACTGTAAGTGATTTTCTGTTTATTTACTATTGATAGCCATCAACTTAGTCTTCTTATAAACTATCTCCAGTTACTGTAAGTGATTTTCTGTTTATTTACCATTGATAGCCACCTCCTTAGTCTTCTTATAAACTATCTCCAGTTACTGTAAGTGATTATCTGTTTATTTACTATTGATAGCCATATCTTTAGTCTTCTTATAAACTATCTCCAGTTACTCTAAGTGATTTTTTGTTTATTTACCGTTGATAGCCATCTCCTTAGTCTTCTTATAAACTATCTCCAGTTACTGTAAGTGATTTTCTGGTTGTTTACTACTGATAGCCATCTCCTTAGTCTTCTTATGAAATACCTCCAGTAACTGTAATTGAGCCATGGGACACCAAAAACATTAGCAGTGTATAAATTTGCTTTACCTACAGCAGTTTCTGACCATCCATAATATTTTTGAAGAACTCTCATCCATAGCCTTTCTTATCACCATCAGTTGTACCCCCTGTAATTCCTCTCACTCTTTCTCACAATGTTTGCACCATACTATATGTATTACTTAACTAGTGTGACCTCTGACTGCATCTCTGTTTTGCACTACTTCTACTTATGGTCTCATTCTCTGTACACCTGTGCTTACGTTGTCTGTGCTTCTCCTAGCTCTTCCTACCACCTCTCTCCATTTTGATGTTTGTTTGTCCTCTCATTCCTTTTCATACTCCTGTCCACTTCCTCTCACCTATTGTTTTGCTCCATCTCTGTAATCAGTCCTTCCTGTTTATCCAGCACTGCATGCTCACAGGCCTTAAGTTGTGTCTGCAGTGACCTTTTGTGACACTTGATTCAGATATTCAATGAATTCTGTGCTACTAGTTCTAAACACTGATTAAGGCTTTACATCTGTGTTCCTTCTGGTATTAAAGCACTTACAACTACACTAAGCCACTGGTACTTCACTTTAGCATGTGTCTGTTAGTAGCTTTCTCTTTGACACTGATTTTGTACACCTACCAAGTCATATTCAGAAGTAGATCACATAAGTGCTAGTTTTCTTCTAACAATTTCTGAAATTCTGAAATCCTGATACATAAAACTTATCAAGTATATTTTGGCATGTGTTTATTACATACTGCTGATTGAAGTTGCTACCTGTCTTGTACTAACTCCCTGTCCAAGCTAAGTAACTATGTATTACAACAATTGCTATGAAACTATCAGTATGTCTGAAGGAGAATTCACTGTTTCTGTGGGAAAAGTTATAACATTTTCAGCTGTGGATAATTTCTCAACCAAATTAACACCCAAAAGTAGCAGTGTCTGTTAAACTGGAGATTAAAATAGTAATCTTGAAATCAGCATGCTTTGATAGTGTAAGCCAAGCATAGCTAGGGAGGGCAAAGGGGGAACTCTAGCTGAAAGATAGATAAAGATATAGAGAGAAAGATATATCTCTATATCTATATCATCTATATCTATATTTATGGGGTCTATATTATATTCTTGAATGTCAACAATGTTAAATCTAACATTGTCGACGCGAGAATATTGAACGCTCAGAATCTCGAGCGTTTAAAAAAAAACACAAAAAAGAAAAAAGTACCCTGACGGGTTTAAACAGGGGGGCAAGCCCCCATGCACCCCCCACACCCCCCGATACTTAAACATACCAACTCTGAGACTGCACTACATTGCAGTAAACGGAAATCTCCCCTTACAGAGATTTCCGTTTACACGCTCGAGATTCTGAGCGTTCAATATTCTCATGTCAACAATGTCAGATTCGACATTGTCGACATTCGAGAATATAATATAGACCCTATTTATGTCTGTGTAGATATGTAAAATACATATATGCACATATATATATATATATATATATATATATATATATATATATATATATATATATATATATATACAAACAAAAGCTCATTATTTACGATAAACAAAGTACAACCCATTAAACAAAAGTGCACTTTCACAAATACTGGTTCACTGAACCAGTAATAAAAACAAACATGACATACTACAAAGGCAGTTTTGCGGGGGAGCGAGCCTCCCTGCACCCCCCATGTGGGGGGGCTTCACCCCGCCACCCCTGCTACTTTATATATACTAACTTTGAGATTGCACTACAGTGGAGAAACAGGTATATTCCCTTATCACCACTGTAGTGTGCTTCTGTACTGCAGTGTTTCTTTTTGTTTTTATTACCAGTTCGGTGAACCAGCATTCGTGAAAGTGTACTTTCATTTAAGTGCACTTTCTCATAAATAGGGTTGTACTTTTGTTTGTCAAGATAATGAGCTTTCAACAAACAAAGGTTTACACATACACACACACACACACATATATATATATATATATATATATATATATATATATATATACATATATATATATATATATATATATATATATATATATATATATATATATATATATATATATATATATATATATATTAACACACACACACACACACACACACACACACACACACACACACACACACACACAGACACTACAGTTGAAATGACACACTTGAAGTACTTCAGAGCTTCAATCATGACCACAAACACATTATTAGCATTTACTTCTGAGTGCTGGTACTCCAGTTTCATACCATTGGCTGACACCCTGCACCTGAGGAAGCCAGCCCCATTCATCCCACCTAAGCTAGATCTCTGCTTATTGAAAACCAAATACAAAAACTACTGAAAAGACCAAAAAATGGCAAGAGCCACAGATACACTAAAAACTCACTGAGAGTTAATATAGTTAGCGCTTTTGTAGAGAACAATGTCAATACTTCATCAAACATGAACTGTGAATGTTAATTCCTTATATACACTTAGACAAGCAGTCACATGATATTATTCAGTTGACCATAAAAACAAGGCACATAGGTACTATTAAAGCAATGTACATTAAATGTATATACTATAAATGTAGTTATGAACTTTGAATACTTTCCCACTTAAGCTAATTAAGATATATACATGTACATGAACTGACCAGAACTTACACAAATCATCTCATTAAACTTTTCAATTTAAAAACACAAGCTATAGAACATATATCATTCAACCCAGGTTGCCTAAATGCATCCAACTTGAGTTGCCATAGCGATCCTTTTTGCTCTAATCTCAAAGGTAAAGGTCCCCCCCTCTCCTGGGCTTCCATATGATCAATAACCTTAAATAGCAATGTCCTGGGTTGCTAGTTGTATGTTTAGCCAAGGCATTACCAGTTTTATTCTTTCTGATGGCGTATATATGTTCATACAGCCGTTCCCTGAGCCTCCTGTCTGTTTTCACTATATAGAAACTAGGACAGAGTTTACATTTGGCCCAGTAAATTATGCTCTTAGAGTTAAAGTTATACCTTCCTCTACATGTAAACCTCATGTTCCTGATTTGGAAGTAACTTCCTGTGTCGATATACCTACAGTAAGGGCAAGCTTCACATTTAAGTCAAGGGAGAAAGTAAAGTAAAGTAAGTAAAGGGAGTAAGTAAAGTAAGTAAAGGGAGTAAGTAAAGTAAAGTAAGTACAGGGAGTAAGTAAAGTAAAGTAAGTAAAGGGAGTAAGTAAAGTAAGTAAAGGGAGTACCCATGGTGGACAATACCACAGAGACTGGGAGATTAACCTGTTTGGTCAACATCTTGACACAGAAAGTGGAGGATTTGGCAATAGCAGTAGGGAGAAGTACTTCTTCCAATAACATCTTGATTAATGGGTCTGCTTCTATCTCTCAGAATCCTCCACCTCCAGTAGCCAATGGAATAGATGGTGTACTGCACGGAGCGGAGAATTCCAACATGAATATAAGTGCACATGAAGCCCCAACTGATAGAGGTACGCAAAATGTGGAGAATCCAAATAAGGAGTCTAGTCCACGCAACCATTTATCTAACATGAGTTTCAGAGATGTTTTGTTTGGGGACCAAAGCCTTAAGGACTGGCTACAACCATTGCAAGGGTTAAACTTTGTGGCTACTCTATCTAATGCCACTTGCTGTGCCTTCCCAGCTGCTAACAGTATTAAAACTAACCTAAAAGCCTTGGACATTAAGTCTTTTAAACTAAAAAAGCTGCAGTTGGAAATTACTTACTTTCAGGAGTGTTTGCAGTGTAATATCATGCCAAAGGGATTAAAATCCTAGCTTTATCCCACAGGACTTATCCCCAACTCTCCCTTCCTCAGAGAATAAGTGGATTTATTTAATAAACAAGGTTTGGACCTTTTACATTATTTGATACATCATTACCAACTACAAATCGAAGAGTTGGACAGGAAATAAATGTATTAGATGGTTTAATTAGGGGAGATCCTGACTACAACATGTACAAATTTCATTGTACATGCATTTTTTCTAGTATCGATGCTCACATTAATAAACTGAGAGCCACAAAGTTAAAGAAATTGAAATGGGACGACTCAGAATATTCAAGGGGTGTAGCCTACCCAAAGCCTCCAACATCTCAGCAATGGGAAGGAGTTAATCAGCCTATCAGTAACCCAGAGGGCAGTGTTAGCCACAGGATTCCCCTGAGTGACAACAAGGACACTGCCCTAACTCCACCCAGAGTCAGTGAGGCCCAGGGATTAATATGGATGGTCCACGGCATAGCGAGAGGTTGATTAATCGAAGTATTCAGAACATCAGTACTAATGCAGGCAGAAATGGCAACCGCTCTTCATATTTTCACAATGGACAGAATCAGGAGCAGCAGAATCAAACTCGGAATGGCAACAGGAGGAAGAACCACCGCAATCGCAGGCAGTCCAGGATATAGCATTGACTCATATGTGAGACCAACAATATTTTGACTGAAACTATTGATCTAAATGTGGCAAATAATTTGACTGTGGCTTACAATTCCACCAAGGATTTTAAAATATTTAACTAGTCATCTTTTTTGGTGGAAACAACGTTAGTGGACATTTTATCGAAAGGTTTAACTTTTGAACCCACTAGAGGCTGTGATGTGGCTAGAACATTAATTGGTCTAAAATTATTCATCTGAAAACTTAATTTGAGTTTACTTTTTGCAGGGAATTGTAATGGTTTAGACACCGGAACTATCCAAAGTACCTGTTGTCTTTAACCCTTTAGTTCACCCTACCCTGAACGTCTTTGAACATATATGCAAATATGATATTAGAAACTTGGTTTACCAATAGTAAACCTAGAAACTTGCATGTATTCAGACAGTGTGCCAATGTTTCCTATAATAATTTTAGTAGGAAGGAATGAGAGATGGTTAAAACTTTAAGTGACAGCAGTTTGAGAGTCACTAAACCAGATAAAGGTGGCGGTTTAGTATTTATGAATTATCAGCAATATGCTGCATGTATGGAAGAAATGTTGAATACAGATAATTATGTTACCATGTCCCTCAATGAACTTAACACTGCATACAGAAGGATCCGGATATACCTTAACAATTTGTTCATCAAAGCCAGGATTCCAAGTGACTTATACAATTATTTTTTCAATGTCGGCACCACAGATACCAATAACTTTTGACATCCTGAAGATCCACAAGGATCTTCAGAACCCCCCTCTCCTTCCAATAGTCAATGGGAGGAATTCCATTACATAACCCTTAGCAAAATATGTTGATCACATTATGAAAAAATATTTGACCAGTGAACAGCAGATTTGCAAAGATTCTTAGTCCTTTTTGGAGAACATCAATAATTTAGTTTATAATGATGATTTCAGTTTTGCTATTGTGGATGTCAAGAATCTTTATACTGTCATCCCTCATAATCTTGGCATAGAATGGGTCAGTCAGATCTTATCGAGTAATGGGATATATAATGATGAATTGGAAATGGTACAAGAATTATTGGACCTAATTTTGTCCAATAATTATTTTCTTTTTGATGGTACGTATTATCTACAAACAAAAGGAGTTGCTATGGGTTCTCCATGTGGAGCAAGTTTTGTCAATCTGGTAATGGCCTACTGGGAAAAGGAATTTATTGTCAGTAATAACCCCTTTCTAGAGTCCATTTATTTTTACACATATTACCTGGACGATATATTATCATATTCAAGCGAGGTCGAGACCTTTTTCAAGATTTAGTTCAGTATATGAACAACACTAATGATTTCTTGAATTTCACCAGTGAATTTCAGAGTGAGAAAATATCATATTTAGATGTACTGTTACAAAAAGTTAGAACTAGGCAATCTTACATAGCAACAATTTTAGGAAGGAAACCTACTCCAACTCCTTCCTTCATTTTTCCAGTTCTCACCCTTTTCACGAAAATAAATCAGTAGTTAAGGGACAGCTTCTCAGGGCAGCCAGAAAGGTTTCAAATTATTCTGACTTTCTTAATGAATGTGAATTTTTGAAAGACCTTTTCTTAAAACGAGACTACCCTAACCGTCTGTTGGAGGACCTAGTTACAGAAGTAAGATTGAAAAGAATATCAGGTCACTTTAAGGCAATTTTAGAAGATCCAAACTCAATGGACACACATAACTTAATGGACACCTTAGAGACATCCAATACTGATATTAACTATACCCTAACTTTTATACCACCATTTAGTAAGGATGCATATTTACTGAAGCAGATATTGTTCAAAAATTGGAATTTAATTTCAGCAGATAAAAGTATAGGATTAAAATTGGCAGTATCTCCCAGGATTATTTATAAAAGGGGCCAACATTTGACAAACCTTTTGGAATATAGACACTGTCACCATCCTAGAGTGAAGGGTATGTTTAAATGTGAAGCTTGCCCTTACTGTAGGTACATCAACAGAGGAAGTTATTTCCAAATTAGGGACATGAGATTTACATGTAGAGGAAGCTATAACTAACTCTAAGAACATAATTTACCTGGCCAAATGTAAACTCTGTCCTCGTTTCTATATAGGGAAAACAGACAGGAGGCTCAGGGAACAAGTTCATGAACATATATATGCCATCAAAAATAGTAAAACTGATAATGCCTTGGCTAAACATATAACTAACATCCCAGGACATTGTTTTCTATTTAAGGTTATTGATCATGTGGAAGCCCAGGAGAGGGGGGGGACCTTTACCTTTGAGATTAGAGCAAAAATAATTGGTATGGTAATTCAAGCTGGATGCCTTTAGGCAACCTGGGTTGAATGATATATGTTCTATAGCTTGTGTTTTGAAACTGAAAAGTTTAATGAGATGATTTGTGTAAGTTCTGGTCAGTTCATGTACATGTATATATCTTAATTAGCTTGAGTGGGAAAGTATTCAAAGTTCATACCTACATTTATAGTATATACATTTAATGGATATTGTTTTAATACTATCTATGTGACTTGTTTTTATGGTCAGCTGACTAATATCATGTGATTGTTTGTCTAAGTGTATATAAGGAATTAATATTCACAGTTCATGTTTGTCTGATGAAGTATTGACATTGTTCTCTACGAAAGCGCTAACTATTTTAAATCTCAGTGAGTTTTTAGTGCATATGTGGTTCTTGCCATTTTTTGTTCTTTTTGGTAGATTTCTGCTTATAGTCATTTTTGGAAACCTGCTTTAACTTTTTAGTCGCTTGATAGTTATAGATCTGTTTATTATTATGCTGTGCACCTAGGCTACACCATCTTTTCTGGTATCTGACAATACTTGTTCACTTTTAGGATTATAGGAATGTCTACCTCAGCTCGTTTTTAGGCATGTGAATTGCTCTAGCATTGAACTTTCTTATTCTTATTAGTAGCTTTTGACGTCTGGGTGGTACTTTGTGTGGACCGTGAGAATTAGTGGATCAATGTTTTGTAGAGATTCTGAAGGTGAAAACTCTCTAGCCATAATAGTTATCTGGAGAATCTCTAACAGACCCACAATAAATTATAGAAACTGAAATTGTAAATATCTCTGAAGCACATCAGTTAGCATTCTGAAAGAAAAAGCAGCAAGTCATAACACTTGATCATCCATTTGGAGTAATATTGCACCTCAGTCATAGCGGTTACAATCAGCACTCATAATTATTGGTTTGCTGACATCACAGTGTGCTAAAACTCATTGAAAGTATGAGTTTAAGCATTTCCAAATGACAAGGGTACATCTTTCTTTATTATCTATGTCAGTGGATATAGCAGAGTTGATAGATCTGGCATGAACTTCCCCAATAAGTTAATCATGCCCGGGCTTGCTTTAACTCAGTTATGCAAGATGATCTCTTAACTTCAACTATTGCTCTGGCCTTATTTGCCTTTGGCCTGATTGCGCTAGCAATTATGCTATGACCAAAATTCAGAGGTTCAGACTTTCCAAAGCAGCATTTGTCTTGGTTTAATTTTAACCCAGAATCTTTAATAGTTTGGGGCATTGCCATTAACCGTGCGTCATGTATACCTTTATCTGGACCAAATACCAGGATGTCATCTCTAACAACGATGCCATTTTTGAAAGTCACTCCTTTTAAGATTAAATATTTCAGATGTTGTCATATTACCAAACTACAGTCTCATCATCTGTTTAGTAGACACAATTTTGTCGATTATATATGTAAATTCCTTTCTGTTTCTATTGCTATTTGTTGATTGTTGTTTATAACTCCATTTTCTTCTTTTACTGGTTACATCTGTTGACTATTATACTGTTTTCTTAAAGTAATGCTCTCCTGCATGCTTGAGAAGGAGCAAGAATGTAGCTGTACTGCCTGCTTAATACAAAACAGCATTTTATTAGTAAGTAAAGCTGCTGATGCAAGTTTAAAAGTTAGGCACTGAATGCTTGGGGATCATTCCTTTTTGTATGGTAAGTTGCAATACTGGCTTGTAGCCAGAGGCATAATTAAGGTGGGGGGAAGGGGGTGGCTGCCCCAAGTGCAAGGTATTAATAGGAATGATCAGTAGATGGCAATGGTGGAGGAGCACATTACCTGAGTGAGTGTGGTAATGTAATAGTAACAAAACCACTTGGTGCTTTGCTTCAATCACAGAGTGAAAACTATTTTTTGGGCATTAATTTTGAGACCTTCTTAGCTTTGAATTAAGTGAAGGCATCATTTCAGGGCACTACAAAGGTTGTCAGGTAAGGCTTCTATGTTTCTGCTTCTAGCAGCTCTAACTGGGTACCATATTGAAGGGACTTATGGAAGGTGTAAGGGCTGGTAGGAAGGGGCAGACCTCTAACTGAAGTCTGAAGTTATATAAATTTCTTTCATTGGCTTCAGAATATTGGTCTCCAGCTTATACTCCTAGCCAGTCATTCATAGGTAAGTACTCGGGTAGCTGCCCTTGTGTGTTATTTAAGCTTAGCCAGTTTTCCTTTCAAAGGTGAGACCCAAACCTGTACTTTGTGTTTGGGAGGTAAATACCTTAACCTTCATGCCAAACCCCAATACTCTTCACTTTCATTTGGCAAGTCTTAGTACAGACATATTGCCTCCTCTCTGGAAGGTTGAATTTCTTGTTGTATATAGTTATTGTTACAGGAAGAATTGAAAGAATAGTTGTTTTGGGGGTTAGTATTGTGTAGCATTTGATGTGTATGTATTTGTTTGTTTATTTCTGTTGTTCTGTTTGGTAAATCATGTGATCATACCATAATTAGAAATGTTCTAGAACCACTCGTTTTTCTCTGTATGCATTAAAGTTCTACCTGGGGAGGTGGTTGTTAAACTTAACTCAAGTGAGTGTCATTAAAGCGGCAATGAGATATAACTTGTGGAACAAGAATGAGATTTTTGTCCACTTGAGGCATAGAAATTTTGTATATTTGAGGAGATTATGTACCTGCATAGTGCTACTGCAAGAGACACACCTTAGAGAAATAGAGCACTTTGCCACTAAGCAGGAGAGATTTCAAAGTAATTGTTTTTTTTTTCTCCTATGGATATGGTATAAAAAGGAGCTAGTAATTATACTTAAAGCCATGGTTCTGTGGAACCTCCATTGCTGTTAAAACTGATAAAGAAGGACATTACCTTATTTATAAGGGTAAGCTTGAGGAGAAGCGTTTAACCATAATTAATCTTTATATCCCACTGTGAAGACACTACATGGACCTTGCCAGACTTCTGGGTAAGTGAGTACCCTACCAGGAAGGAGTAGTTATCTTGCCAGGTGACTGGAATGCAGTCTTCACAACTTGTGAAGTGAAGCTGGGCTAAGGATGTATTTTTTACCCAGCTCTATCAATTTTATTGGAAGATACCTTATGTGGTCAGTATGCCAGATATGCAGCAATGCATACTAGGCAACTGGAATGGATTTACTCATTGTTCTCATAGACATAGTTTGGCAGCCTTACTGCACAAGTTTGGCTGCTCTAGGGAACATTTGTATCTCTGAGATAGCACATTGTGCTTGATCAGAATATTTTTCAGACCACAGTCCAGTGGTATTTGAAGTGGGGTGGAAGTATTTACTATTTTTGTGTAAAGATGAAATTATTATAAGTCAGGTTTCATGAGGGATTGGGACCGCATGGGAAAGGTATGAAGCCTAGAGGTTGGTATAGCTACATGTGCAATGGGATTCCCTGAAAGATGTCTTATGACATTGTATAAAAAGATTCACCAAGAGGTACCTGAAAACAATAAATGACAAGCTGGAGGACCTGCCAGTGGAAGTGATGTTTTTTCATAGAGATAGATGGGCAGGGTCCAGGTGAACAATTTTAAATACAATTGGACTATGGAAGGGTTGACTTTTATCTTGGACAACAAGTTTAAGGGGGTTAATAGTAAATTTTAATGCTTCTCCTAAAAAAACTGAGATATTTAATCTCTAGCATTAGAGCACAGAAAACTGAAAGGCAAGTGGAGAAGATTAAAGATAGTAACAAAGGAAGGATTGATTTTGATCCACCTTCAAATGTGCAGAATCTTCTTAAATCACTATTTCCAACTGCATGAAGGCCCAGAAAAAGATGGACCAAGTTTGGGCAGTATGGAGAAGTATATTTTTGGGGATGAAACTACCTCAAATTCAGCTAAATATGGGAAACATGATCATGGTTAATGCTGCTCGGGATGAGTTGGAATCCACAATAAAAGCCATGAAAAGTAATACATTTCTCAAGTTAAATGGGTTGTCTTTGGAGCTTTATATTATGTTGAAGATAATTTATATACCTTTTAATAACTCTGCTCTTTAATTTGGCATTTAGGAATGCCACATTCCAACCATCCTTGTGAGAGGCAGTAGTGGTGGTCAGTCCTAAACATTGTATGGATGCAGCTCTGGCCCAGTCATATTGTCTCATCTCAGTTTTAAACCATGGTTATAACATTTTCACTTTAATTCTGTAACATTTATGAACTGGTTCACCTGGATCAGACCATTTTTGTTAAAGGTCAGAATACCACTCATAATCTCATTAAGACCTTGTGGATACTTAAGGCAGTAGGCACACATCAGCAACAGATGTTAGTACTTAGCTTCAATGCAACAAAATAATTCTACACAGTTTAATGAAGGCTTCTTTTAACTCACTTAAGGTATATTAGCTTCTGGGGGCTTTTGTCATCCTGCATTAGCCTCATTATAGAGGCTTCATGCCAAGAGTAAAAGTAGGTACTTGCTCATCAAGCCCCTATGAGATTGAATAATGAATAAACAAGGGATGTGCATTATCTCCTTTGCTGTTTTCTCTATATGTGGAGCCATTGACTGAGAGCTTGTGGGAGAAATCTTACAGTGGAACAGAGGTGGGAAGTGCCCATGTTAAATTGGTGTTGTATGCAGATGACTGAATGTTATACCCAACAATCCCAGAATGAGATTTGGATCCATTCCATACAGTTCTAGCCTACTTTGCTGCTTTATCAGTGTATGCTCAAAATCTTGAAGAAACAACTATGATGGAGTTTAATTTTACATCCATATGAGAGATCCTTTCAATGAACTTTAAACTAGTCCTATTCTGCCAGAATTGGTGATAGTTCAGGTGGATATAAAAGATCCCATGGTACTTTTTGAAAACAGTAGGGGAATTTCCCCAGAACCCTTGACAATTTTCCATAGTCAGTACAAATACCACTTTGTGTCTCCCCTACAATGAGACCACCACCCCAGTGTGACTAATCCTGTCAACAAAGGAGAAATAAATGGAATAAATAAAATTGTCATAAGGTAATCATTTTTATCTAGGCTGAGACGCTTTGCAAATTTTTGTCGGGTTTAAATGGGGGCATTGATAAATACTACAGTAACGAAAAATGTTCCAGAAACTATTAAAATAAGCACTGGTAGTCCAAAATAATAAAGGAAATCTTAATTTAATGTTAAACGCTTTTCATTTACATAAAATAGTAAATTTCATCAGACATGAAAGAACTCTGAATGAACTCTTTAAATGCATTAACATTTGGCGCCAAATTCAAATGAAGAATGATGTCATCAGTAATAAAATACCTCCTACTCAATTATAAAAAAATATTTTTATATATATTCTATTTATAAAAACATTTGAACCTTGATTCTAATAAAAAAGTTTTGAAATGTATACACTATATGATAAACAATAATATAATGAATATATTTAATACATAAAAATCTAATGCATAAAATATAAAACAAACAAGTATTAAAAAAAATATATATATATATATATATATATATATATATATATATATGTGTATATATATATATATATATATGTGTGTGTGTGTGTGTATATATATATATATATATATATATATATATATATATATATATATATATATATAATACATAGATAATAAATTGATAGATATATATGTATTATTTAAGAGAACTGTTAATGCTATCTGCTAAGTGCTTTTAATTTTAAGATGCTGCTGATATTACAAAGGTCATTCAGCCCTAGCCAAGCATAAGAGTACAAGGTTAATTGCCAAGTAGGCTCAGCTTTTTCCAGAAATAATTCCCATGGACCACCACTGTCATTACTAGCAATTTGCTGTAAAACACAAAACTTAAAATCATGGTTACTGAACTCATGGACATGTTTGGCCAATGCATTATTAATGGCATTCTTTTTTATTGCATACACATGCTCATAAATTCTTTCCTTTAACATCCTGGTGGTTTTTCCAATATAAAATGATGAACATACTTGGCATAAAACTACACAGACCACCCCTTTTGATTTACAATTATGCTTGTCTTTCATTGTATATCTTTTTCCTTTTATTGCAAAAAATTGACCCTGGTGAATATACTTACAATATTTGCACATACCACGTTTGTTCATAATTCCTATTTGCCTACCAAATGATTGATCATGTTTTCCTTTTTCAAACAAGTTTTTCAAATTATTGTCTCTCCTTGCTACCTGCTACCATTCGAAAACCTTGTACCAGTTTCATTCTAATCTGCGCATCATCCTCAATAAGCATCCAAATTTTCAACATAATGGCTTTTATTTCATAAAAGTGTACATTAAAGGTACTTATAAATAATGTAGAAGTGTCACCATAATTAGTTTTTGTTGGTACTATATGGTTTATTTCCTCATAATTTAATGTAGATGTGAAATAACCATTCACCCTTTTAGTTCTCACTTCTTCATATAAATTGTGTAACATATGATCTGGGTACCCTGTTTTTTGAGCATTTCAATCAACTTATTGCATTCTGTCTCAAAATCCATGTCCAGGCTTACCATTCTGGTGGCTCAGACAAGCTGGCCCTTGACCACAGCTTTTTTATTGATTGTTGGATGTGCACTGGTATAATTCAAAAATGAATTAGAGTAAGTGGGTTTTTCTGTACATTCTATCTTTGAATCTGCTATTAACCCTATCTTTGCTCAAATTCACATCCAAGAAATTAATTTCATTGTCATTTACTTCATGAGTGAATTTCAAATCAGAGATTGTACCATTAATGTAAGTGAGAAATTCTTGTACCATAGTTTGATTACCATTCCATAGGATGAAAATATCATTCAAATAGCATAAATACAAGCTAATATGTCATCTAAAATCACTACCAAAAATATGCAGGTCCTCCCAGACTGCCATGACTATGTTGTCAAACACAGTACCGCACGGTGAACCCATAGCTACTCCCACTTGCTGGAGAAAATATTTACCATTAAACTGTATATAATTATTTTTTTTAGAATTATTTCAAGCAAATCAGTGTATAAATTAACCCTTGACTGTGACTAATGCCTTGTTTTATTAAAAATGCTTCAAAAGCTTGTATACCTTCCTCATGAGGGAATCACTAAAAATAAATCTTTGATGTCTACCGTTAAAAACAGGCTATGCACAGAATATTCTTTTTTATTGATTAATTCCAGAAAATGCCAGTAGTCCTTGCATATTTGAGGGCACTCAATTAGATATTTTTTAAAATTGTTATCAAGATAATTTGCGCATGCATAAGTGATGGACTTACACCCATTCACTACTGGATGTACTGGAGGGTTGTTTACATTCTTATGCACCTTAGGTGCTCCAAAAATGGTAGGAATAGTAGGAGAGATCGTGTTTAAATAATTGTAGGTGTTGATATCAATTCTATTTTCTAGAAACATGTCATTAAGCATCATATATATTTTTCTATATGTTGTATTCAGCTCATTCTTGCTGACCTCCTGATATATGTCTGTATCTAAAATGTTAAAAATTCTCTCATTGTAATCAAATGTATCCATAATAACCAGTCCCCCTCCCTTGTCAGGTTTCATTATTCTTAGTGATTGATGCATAAGAAATGCCAAGTTATCTCTTTCATCCCTTGTTAAATTATTACTATTATATGTCTTATTATTATTAAATGTGTGTCTAATGTCCAGTTCACACATGCTTCATATAATGAAAGCAGTGGATGCAATGGAGGGTTAAATGTACTATGGATACGAAATACATCTTGAATGTTCTCCCTTGTATCAGTACTATCACCAAACAAAATTTTAAAGTTCAATTTACATAAAAACATTCTTAGGTCAATTAATACTTCAGCCAAATTGGGGTGTTTTGCCGGTATAAATGTAAACCCTTTACTTAATAAATCCACCATTCCTTCATCAATACTTGTTCCTGAAAAATTGTAAACTTTAAAATCTTTTATTGCATTGTATACAATTATTGGTACGTCTGCAGATTGATGGTTATGTGAATCATAATCCATTTCTATAAGAATAGGTTCATCAATGATGTTATTACTTACAACACTCAATTGTATCTCCTCCCTTTCCCCCAGTATTGATAACTTCCCCTCCTCTCATTCCATCTCAAAGAGGTATAAAAATCCTGATTACCAACCCAATGATTCTTATTATTATAATTGGTATGATTTCCTATTCTCTCAGATCTTCTGAGAGGTGGAAATTGCTCATCCTGTAAACTAAATTCTGCCCCCTGCTGTTCTTCCTGCAAGACTTCATTAGGTGGTATATACAGCGACTGTGTATGGCTTTGATCATTACTCCTGTTAATTTGTTCTAACCCAAGGTGGTTTTGGGTATGCCTGTCCCTTAGCATATTGCTGCTTATCCCTAAACAATTTGCTGTACTTTTTACATTTTAATTCAATACATAATTGCGCTATGCTCACATAAATTCTTTACTGCTCATATTTATATCTATCATGATTAGCTTCTGCTTGAATCTGTCTCTCTAAGTTGTTACATTCTACCAACAAGGCTTCCACATCCTTTTCATTGTATTTAATCAATATTGTGTCTTTTGGCTTTTCCCAGTTAGGGGTCGCCACAGCAGAACTCCGGTCCGCTAATGATTGGCAGTAGAGTTTTACGTGCTTGCTTGCCGGGCCTAACGCACAACCTTCAACGAAGGAACACCCGTTTGTGCATGTCGCCACACAGAAGACGCTCTAACTGAGAATCGAACGGGCAACATCTAACTGTGAGACGACAATGCCACCGCAGTCTATTGTATTTAATCAATAATTCTAATAATTCAAAGCCATGCCTAGCATACATTGCTAGCAGTTCAACATGCAGTGGCGTATTTTCTATAAGGCCTAAAGGGTAACACCAAATGCATAACCCTTTTGGAACAACTTTATTTTTTATACAGTCCTTTAAATAAATATTTTCAAATTGTAACTTTTTTATTTAAATAGTTTCATATCAAGTTGTTCCAGTAACAGCTTAATCGCTGGCCCATCAGTCTGAGTATTTGAATTGGCCTCAGTACTCTCTATGTCTATATGCTCATCCACCAACCATTTGTTCAAAGCTTGCGGCTTCCAAAACAGTCTACTCTGTTGAACATGCTCATTATTGAGCAATAAATTGTTATTAACAACATTGGTGTCATTATGGACTAGGGCAGGGTTTATTACATTAGCTGTTACTATATCTGCTACTAGACCACTGTCAAAACCAGGAAGCGATGGTTGCCTGTGTCCATTAACCGATAAATCTATATCTTCCGATTGCTGTGTATCATGGCGTGTATGGGTGGAGCTGATGATACTAATATTACACTGACTTGCATCATTACTTCGTGCAGAAACAGAAATAACAGTTTGTTTTTGTTGCGCCAACAGCAGAGATGCTGTATTAGTATACAAAAGCAAGCCGGTCTCCTGGGACTGATTTATTACTGATGACATCATTCTTCATTTTAATTTGGTGCCAAATGTTAATGTATTTAAAGAGTTCATTCAGAGTTCTCTCATGTCTGATGAAGTTTGCTATTTTATGTAAATGAAAAGCACTTAACATTAAATTGTGCTTTCCTTTATTATTTTGGACTACCAGTGTTTATTTAAATATTACAGTAAACCTAAAGCAGTATGCCATTTCAATTTTGTAGTAGGTGGAAGCTAATTATGGCATATATGCCACAGAGAATTTAACCTGCACTGATTTATTTTACCTAGAGTCATATATGCTGTGGCACAACTCACCCCCCCCCCTCCACACACACATACATACACAGTTTTTGCACCACATTACTAAACAATCAGCTTTGTTTGTTTGGAGTGTAGGTAAGCCTAGAATGCAATGGAACTTTCTATTCTTAGTGCCTGAGGTTGGAGGTCTAGGTGCTCTGCACTTCAAGAGTTGTGTAACAACACTTGGTTTGAATCTTTTCTAGAAAATGAACACAGAGTATTATAACTTGACATGGAAAACAATATATTTTTATGATTTGGTGGGTTGTAGGGCAATTTGGGAAAAGGTGCTGGAGGGTAACAGAAGTTCGAATTAATGACCATCTGTAGCAGTGGAACCCCTGATAATGGCTTTCAGTGCATTTAATGTGACTGGAACAGCAACCTGGAAGCCACACATTGTCCTCTCTAAGTAAATCTGGAAACAGGAGCTGGAATAAAGAGTATTCCCTATTACTGGGGGACAGTGTTTGTAGGGGAAGCTTTTATTAGTGAGAGGAAGCTTTTGGAAAGATATTGAAGTGAATGATCAGGACTTTATTTTTTTTTCTTTTTTGTTTGTTTGGTTTTTTTTTGCTGTGGATGATTGTGCAATTCAGTCTGCAATGTTACTATGTTACTTGTGGAAGAGTTAAAGAGACAGACCATCCCAAACTGATTTCTTTCTTTCTTTCTTTTTTTTTTTTTTTGAGGCCATGGGTAGTGGGCAACAAAATAAATATAGAGAAATGTTGGAAAAGGATCTTAGATGTCAGATTTCACAGACCTACATATATGACAAACTCAAGCAGGAATAGACTCTTTGGGTGGCAATGCCTTTGCAAATATCTTTATACTCCAAATAGATTGGTGTACATGTAGCTAGTAGCGAGTCCTGGTTGCTGAAAGTCCAAGAGACCAGAGCAGGGCATGTTGCTACACATTACATTGGCTGTATTTAAAGAAGGCTTGCATAAGTCGCCTTGTTTTATACTGAGAATGTCCACTTCTTTATCCCATGCTTTGTTCTTGAGTCTTCTTAGTCAGAGTTAAAGGGCAAAGACTAGCTAACCATGGTGTACTTCCTCATGTTAAAGCCAAACAAGCTATTACTACAAGATAGAAATCTGTGTACCCATCTAATGCTGTGTTCATTATTCAGCTAATTGAAGGAATTATATGATTTGGAATTGAAATCAAGTATAGGGCAGTCTAGTCTAAGGGTACTCTCCAAGTGTTACCACTTGGTGAGTTATTTGTCTAATTTAATGAATTAAGCAGTAAATGTTGATCTCTGAACATGTTTAATCTTGTAAGATGATTAAATCAAGTGGCCTAGAAGGTTATTCCCCTTGTTAGACTGATGAGAGCTTTCTAATCTGCAGGGTGTATCCTTTTAAAGGTGTTTGAATCATGACATACCATAATATCTTTGGTGTACCTGGATTATTATTATTTTTTTTGTATTCTTTTGTCTCTATGCATCAATTATGTTAGAGGCTGATATGACTTTTAAAGATTTAGTCATAGGGTAATATTTATTATGTACTATATACTGCCTCCATGAGACCAGATGGTGTCCCGGGCTGTGTCATACGCGATCTCCAAAAGGAATTAACCCCGCATCTTAATACCTTGTTCAGTCTCAGCCTCTCCACAGGATATGTGCCCATAGAATGGCGCACGGCAACGGTGGTCCTGCTACACAAGGGTGGGGCCACAACTGACCCTGGGAACTACCGACTAATAAGCCTGACCAGTCTGATCTGTATGGCTATGGAGCGAATCATTAAGGAACTCATAAATGGAGAGATTGGGAACCTCCAGTCGCTGGACCCCACACAGTTCGGCTTCGTCAAGGGCAGATCATGCCTCCTGAACCTGGTGGATTTCTTTGAGACAGTTACTCAGGCTATAGATAAGGGAAAGGAGGTACACATGGCCTACCTTGACCTTGCTAAAGCATTTGACACCATTCGCCATTCAGGTATTATTGATAAGCTCACCAGCCTGGGCATAAACCCTTACATCACAAGATGGATCGCAAACTGGCTCTCAGACAGATCCCATATGAGTAGCGGGATCTATGTCCGAATCCAGACCAGTAAGGAGCAGTATGCCTCAAGGCTCTGTCCTGGGACCCTCCTGTTTGGCATATACTTCTCAGAAGTATGGGCAAGCATGGAAGGGCTGTGGCTGACTAAGTTTGTGGACGACTGCAAACTGGGTGATATAATAGAGTCTCCGGCTGACATGGAGATCCTCCAGAAGGGCCTAAATGAGACTGATGCATAGTGTCAAAGCCATGGTCTCAAGCTAAATGCAAAAAAATGCATAGTAATCCCCTCTGGAAAAAACAGAGTACCCACAAACTACAACATAGGAGGTAATCCCCTGAAATCTGAAGAAGAAATAAGGGACCTAGGGACCCAAGTAGATAGTCAGCTTTCCTTTGATAACCATGTTGCCAAAGTGGTTAGAAAATCCTTCTATGTGACCCATCTAATCACGAAAGGGTTTGCATCAAGATCTAAGGATGTAATGGTGCCCCTCTACTCTTCCCTCATCAGACCCATTATTGAGTACAATGCACCAATTGGAATGTACCTGGCTAGACATCTCCAGCAGCTGAAGAGAAGACAGAGGTACCTAACCAAGAGGATTACTGGCCTCAAACAGTTGCCCTATGCAGCACGATTGAAAAAGCTAAAATTGTTCTCTGTTGCATACCGCCTTCTCAGAGGCGATCTCTGTCTAACGTACAGAGCCATGTCAAACCCAGAATTGTTGAACATGCTCCATCTTAGCAAAACCAAATCTACTCGAGCTACATGCTCTGGGGATATAAACCTCAACACAACAATGAATAGAACATGCTGGAGGGATAGATTCCCTTCGCAGAGACTTCCCTTACTATGGAACAGGGTCCCGATCTACATAAGACAGAGCCCCTCACTATCACTCTTCAAGAGGAACCTTGATGAGTGGATGGGTAACAGAAAGTTCACACTGGGGATCACACCAACAGCTCTACTAGATAGGGGCCAAGGGTACTAGCTGCTAGTACAAGGGTCTAGGGAACTACTAAAGGGGAGGTGAATACCGCACAACGTGGCTGGGCTAATATATGCCTTTGGGCAGATAGCCCAGTACCAACCTATGAACCTATGAACCTGTATAGTGTTATAAATGTGCTACTGTTAGCCCTTACATGTTGCTGGATAGTTCAAAATGGAAAGAAAATATTGATGGCTGACTGTTTTAGAGCTTATATACACCTTACTGATTTATATAGTCTCCTTTCCTGTGTGAACATCATTCGATCTGGAATGTTATGTGTAGTGTTTTATGTAAGTGAGAAAATAGTTCTGAAATTAGAAATTAGTTTTCTTTTAATTCTAGTCTTCTCTATTTCATTTTTGTGACATGAGAGCTCATTTTTCTTATTAAAAAGACAAATTCATTTTTCTTTGTGTACCGATGCATGTCTAAGTTTGAAAAAAATGTTGCTGTTGTCCACTTTGTGTATCTCTTAAAGCACAAACAACTGGCTTGTTATATTTTGCTGATGTGCTTTTCATTCTTTAAAGTTATGATTTGTTTCTGTACTTTGCATTCCTTATATGCCAAATATTGATGCATTTGTGTTGTAGCCGGGAACTCCTATTGTGGAAACAAGTGGGAAGAATGCTACTGTGAAACATGTCTCCTGTTAGTAGATTCTGTCCTTCCTCAGACTTCCTGTTAATGCTCCCTTTTATGTTCTCCTTTTGACAGAAACAGCATATTTGAGAAATTAATTACAGCAGGAATCAGTTCCAGTGAAGGAGTTCTTTTTGAAATTCAAAAGCTGTCAACAAAAGAATAACTGATTGCTTTTCATTTTTGCTTTCATAGTTTTGAAAGCTAATTATGACTGCAGGGTGCCACACATACACTTAGTATGTGTCTGAAACTAGCATAGTCACTTTTCTTTTCTGTAAAAAAAAAATAAACTGTGGTACCTGGCCTAGAGGCAAGTATTAGTTGGTAAGCTAGGGTTTTTCACATTTAAAAACTCAAATTATCGCCATCATAAAGATTAAAAACAAACACAAGAAATGTTTACATCTGCCAGTAACATTCTGACATCTTATATAACTTGTGTGATTAAACTAATGTTCAGTAAATAAAAATGAAGATACTTGAGAACTGCGGACTGTTTCAAAAGTAGAAGAGATGTTGAATTTCCCTGAAAAAGAATCCTTAGTATTTGTCAATCTGAAGGAAAAGTAGGGCCAAACTATCAAGCAAAAGCATTCAAAATAAATAGAAATATGCATGGTAAATATAAAATTAAAATTATCTGAGCTTTAATATTCCTGAAGTGTATAACAATAACCCAATAAAATAGTAATAAAAGTAATCTGTTTAAAAAAAGCATAGAATATATAGTTTTAAGCAGCTGAGATTTTCTTTTTACATATTCAGCTGATAAAACCCTCTAAATACTGAACTTGATGTTTTTTATGTTTTTTTTCCCCATACAGCAGAACTGTGAACACATTATTACATAGAAACCATGCAGAAATGCTGTTCTAAGAAAAAGCCCTAAATGTTGCCAGACCAGTTAGGTGAAATTCCAGCTTATCAGAGGAGCTGAACATTTGAAACATAGAAGATATCTAAATATACGGGTTGTGCATGTGCATTGAGCCCAGAGGGAATGTGGCATTTAAACTGAAGTTAAATGCCACTCTGATGAAACTTAAGGAAGTAAAACATTAAAAATATCCATTAATTAGTGATTGAGATAGGGGCATATATATCTGCTGTATTTCTTTTATCTTTACCTTCTTTCTGAAGTGTAAAGAACTGGATAATTTCGTGATAGAATAGGTACAGAAACAGAATAAATAATTAGAACACAATGTTTAATTGGAACTGAAAAACTAAGAAAAGAGAGCTACTGTTTATTGATGATTGTTGAAATGAAGAGCAAGATTGTTTCATACTGGAAATAATGAAAATGAATTTAAATTAAAAAGTGCAAGGAAAGAAAGATCATATATGACAGAAAACAGAACTGATGAATAAATGAGTCAGTTAAACGAATTTAAAAGACCTAAAATGAAGACACTAGGGCTTCTAGTATACAAGGAGCATGTGAAACTAAATGCCTGTTACATAAGAAGGACCCAGAGAAAAGGCCTTAGAGAAGAGGCGAGCTGCCTATTTTTAGTGCCTGACTCAAAACTTTGACTGCCAAATGTCCAAAAAATAAACTATAATTGCACAAAAAAAGTGAATTTTAAAACTCACTACTGCATCTTTAATGTATTTTTTCATGGGCTTCACTGCCTGTACCCCTTGACAAAGAGGCTGTACATCGCATTCCTTTAAACTATATGTGCTAACTCTAAGATCACTGTATCTCACAGTAGGTTGAATACTCCAAGGTAATGCAACCCCAAACTTCACATATATTTCCCCATTTGTGCCTTTATTTTTGTTATTCTGAGGATTTCAGTCATAGTTCTCAGAATTTCAAGTAGCATAGGAAAACTGGCATGATAATTATTAAATAGGACTTGTTAGCTGTCGTCCTTCCCAGAGCCTATTCCTGTGGAAAGGCAATGATCTGCTTACAATAGAGGCCTTTATTCCAGCATTATCTCCCCCAGAACTTAAGGCATGAGCATAACAACTGAGATTAGACAGAAACAGGTTTAATCTTAAAAATAGGACTAAAGTGGTTACATATTTTGGAGTAATTGGCAAGTTGTTATCAAAAGAATAATCGGATGTTCTCCTTTAATATGTATGTATATGTGTATAGTGAGAAAAAGAGAAATGCTACCCAACTATATCAAGGTCTACCAGGAGGACCTACTAAAGGACATTTTTGGTACATAAGTTTAGTAAGATAATGGATTAGATCATAGGATCATAGAAGATTACTAGGCTATCAACCTAGAGGTCATTTTAAGCTTAACCATTTCAACCCAATGTAATACCTTATAAGTATTCGTCACTACCCAAGTTTGCATATAGTGATGACTGCCCATGTGCAGGAGGGTTGTGGGTGCTAGCCCCACTAAGAATTTATGGTGCCCCATTCACTCATCCAGATTCCTTTTGAACAGTGTCATAGAGGTGCTGTGTTTGACATGAATTGGTAGCCTGTTCCAAAGATGTGGCAGTCACTGGGAGATAAAACTGTCCCTCCAACATATCCTATTTAAGTCGTAGGCCATATTTAAGTCTCTGAAATGGATAGCTCTAGACCCATTTGATTTACGCATATGCAGTATGTTCATTAGGTTTGGGTCTTGGGTTGCTCTTTAGGCCAGGCATAAGTCTCTCCTAAGAAGTTTATACAACATGGCGTATAGTGACAGAGATTTTAGTCAGTCCATGTAGGGTACATGCTGGAGGCCCTTGATCTTCTTTGTTAGAAACCTCTGAGATCTCTCTAATTGCTGTAGGTGCTTAGCATGGTACATACTGAATGGGGCATTGTACTCAGTTATGGGACTGATAAGTGCCAAGTATATTGAGGTTATAACTTCCTTTGCTCTCAAGACAATGACTTTGCTAATGAAGCGAGATACGTTGAAAGCTTTCCTTACAATAGTAGAAATGTGGTGGCCAAAGTTAAGGTCACAGTCAATCTGTGATCCCAGGTCCCTTACCACTTCATTGCCATTGATTTGATAGTGTGAAGAGACATTGTTTGTGCTGAAGGGAATAATGATGTTGTTCTTTGCATTAATTTTGAGACCGTGACTAATACACTAGTCAATGGTCTGTGTGAGACCATCCTGGAGTATACTGACATCATTTGGGGATTCAATGATTGCACCTAGTTTGCAGTCATCTGCAAACTTGGTTAGCCACAACCCTTTAGTTTTGACCTGAATTTCTGAGAAATATATACCAAACAGTAGGGGGGGCCCAGCATTGACCCCTGTGGCACCCCGCTGGTAACAGGTATGCTGTTTGATATGGAGTCACCCACCTTGATAGTTTGTGTTCAGTCTGTAAGCCAGTTGGCAACCCAACTTACAATTAAGGAGTTTACACTCAGTTTGCTAAGTTTATGTGTAATGCCTGAATGTGGGATTGTGTTGAAAGCCTTTGCCAAGTCTAGGTATGCTGTGTGCACAGATTGGACTTCATCAGTGGCCATGGTCACACTTTTAAAGAAATCCATCAGATTCAACAGGCAGAATCTACCCTTCATGAAGCCGAGTTGGGTAGTACCAAGGGTTTGGAGGTCATCTATATCTTTATTTATGACATCCATAATGATATGTTTCATGGCTTTACAGATGAGGCTGGTCAGACTTATGGGTCTGTAATTCCCTGGGTCTGTTGCTAGGCCATCTTTGTGGAGTGGAATAACTGTAGCTGTTCTCCATTCCACGGGAACAAAGCCTGTGGTTAGGCTATGGTTGAAAAGAGTACTTAGTGGAGATGTTAGTTCATGTTTTAGCCTGTCTAGAAACAATCTGGGATGTCATCTGGTCCCATAGAGCCTATGTTCTTTGCCTTCGACAGGACTTTGAGGATCTGTTTCTCAGATACAAGGGGGGGGGGGGTTCAGTTAGGGTTTGTGGTAAGTTAGGACGGGATAAGGAAGTGAAAATTTCACCAAACCTGTCTGCTAGCTGGTTCGCTATCTCTGTTGGGTCAGTGTGTGTGGTACAGTTGGCCACCGGTTCTGCACATGCTTGAGTCCTACCATTTAGGGTATGTGCATAGTTCTAAAGGGCCTTATGGTTATCCTTGACTGTACTTGCTGGGTTCCTCTCAAAGGAGCTCTTGGAGGATTTGACATGTTGTCTTATTTGTCTGTTAAGGCTGAGGAGGATGCTTTTCCATTGTTGGGTCCTTGTCTTTGTTTTCTTGGACAACAACTTTCTGCATTTATTGTAGAATTTGTTGATGCTGGTAGTCCATCATGACAGCTTGATTTTACTTGGGGCTCTGGCTTTGATTCTTTCTGGTACAGCCAAGTTTATACACTTATGCAAGTGATTGTACAGGGCTTTAGTGTAAGCTTTGGTGTAGTTACCGCTTTCAGCTCGGGGTGGGGCTTGGAATGAATTTATACCTTCACCTAGGAGGGTATAGATTCTTGGTGAAGATGTTCATTGTGTTTCACTGTTGCAGCCATTACTCTTGGGTTATCCTGCTGGCAGGCTACCCGCAGTCGGCCAGAATTCCAAAGTCTAGGTCTGGCGTTGGTTGCTGTCACCTCTTCCCTGACGTCAGTGCACCAGGGGTATAAAAGATGCAGCCAACACCATTTTCTTCAGTCTTTCTTGCCACGCGGTGCCCGAAGCAAAAGCAGTTCACAAGTGCTGGTCGGCCGACTCCTGAGATTTTCAAATCCGAATATCAGAACTGAAGTCTTCATTAAAGCTAAGTACCCCTTTGGGGAAATTTTTTTCTTGCTCCAGACCAATGTCAGAAAAAGTTAACAATTGTATTTCTTGTGGGAAGCAAATACCTCATAAGGATTTTCACTGTTACTGTATTCCTTGCCTAGGCCCTGATTACAATGTTGCTAGCTGTCGGTTTTGTGCTAGATTTAACCAACGCACTATCAAGCGTTGGTTCGATTTTGCATTTCATTACTTTGGCCGAAGATTTAATTATATAATGCTGTCAGACCAGCCGACAACTGGAGTCTAAAAAAAATGCAAGGACAAGGAAAAGAATAGGCATCCGAGGTCCAAAACCGACGACGAAGCCTCTGCTAAGCCAGTCGCCGGTTCTCAGTGAGGCGCTTTCGCAGCCCCTGGCGCCTGCTACCTCAGAGCCACAGACCACTTCCGAGTCCCACATGGAGGCGACTGGGCCTCTGGATACTCAAGGTATTGGACACTCAGAAATCATTCCCTCAGATGGGTCCTGAGCTGCTGAGCAGGCATCGGCTTCTGAGGGTGTTTTCAGACCTACACAACTATATATTAAGCCATCTTCAGCTTCAAAGACAAAGACTAAAGTAATAAAGACAAAGAAACAAGTACAGCATTCTCCTACTGAGACTTCCATGGCTAAAAACAGATGCTCAAAATGGCCGAAGACCTAATTACTCTGATCAGGGGCTCCCATCCTCCTCCTGATAAGAGGCCTAGGCAAGAGACAGAGTATGATTCTTCTGATCAGGTTTCTATTTCCTCTGATTCCTCTTCTGAACAGGATTACTCCATGCTTCCCTATGAGGATTCTGATGCTGAAGAATCCATTCCTTCATCTCCTCCTGAGGATTATTCTTTTGGGGAAACCCTGCATACCATGAGGGAGCATTTCCACTGGGAGAGCCAAGATTATTCTGAATCTAAGAAAAGGCTCAGAGACTTTCTGCTACTTCCTCAGCACAGACCCCTTGCTATTCCACCTCTTCTAGACATTGTAGATTATGTATTTTCAGAGTCCGGCCTGTCCCCTGACTCTTTACCCACTGCACCTGCTAAGCCAGACAGATACTACAGGGTCCCGGATTCTCATAAATTCCTGTATAAAAACCCCGCTGCTGACCCAGAAACTATATCTCAGGGTCCCAAGGGAGTTAAAGCTTCCACTGCAAAATACCCTGCCCCCTCTGATAGGGATTCTAGGGCTCTAGACAGATGGGGGGGGGGAGTCTACACTTCTGCTACCCTGGCTGTAAGGGCTTTAAATTGTCAGTTTCATATGCTTAAATATCAGCAATATCTAATGTCACTGCTTAAACAAAAATTATTGACAAACACTGAATGTTCAGAGAACAAGGAATTGCAGGATTTATTGCATGCAGCTGAACAAGTGGGAAAGCATACTTTGCAATGTGGTTATGATTCACTGGAGGCCTCTTCCAAGGCCACAGTTACAGGTTCTGTTATTAGAAGGCATGCTTGGTTAAAGGAACAGAATCTGCCTGATCATGTTAAAGCAAAATTATTAGATGCACCATTACAGCATGATACTTTGTTTGGTACTAAAGCAGAAGAGGTGCTGAAAAAAATGGAGGATAAAGCAAAATCCATGCAGACAGTCAAGGATTTCTTACAGGTACAACCACCCAGGTTTAGCAGAAACTGGCCTTCTAAAAATTGGTCCTTTCCAGTGTCAGACAGACCACAAAGAGGCAGGTACAGGCATCCCAGAGGCAGATCTCAGCCCCAAGGCTCATACAGGCCTAAACAATGGGGTGCTCCTAACTCCAAAGGCGGAGAAGACAAATCACAACCTAACAGGAAACAGTCCCAATGACTTTCCTCTACGAAATCCAAGCACTTATCTTTTGGCAGCCCCCTTAGGGGGAAAACTAGCACTTTTTTCATCAAATTGGCAAATGGTTACTCAAGACAAATGGGTCCTGAACATAGTGTCCCAAGGCTGCAGGTTCCATTTTCACATCCTACCAAGGTCAAAAGGTTTGCTAGACCTGCCACACAATCAATGGGCAGAGGCACAAAAACAAATTACAACCCTCATGGGTATGAGGGCCATTCAGCTAGTACCACTACAAGAGCAGGGGCAAGGATTTTACTCCAGACTTTTTCTAGTACCCAGAAATGACAAAACCTGGAGACCAATACTGGACCTGTCAATTTTAAATACGTTTCTGGAAGTTCCAAAATTCAAGATGTTGACTCTACAGAAGCTACTGCCCATGCTGGGCAAGAACGCTTGGCTCATAACTTTGGACCTAAAAGAGGCATACCTGCATGTCCCAATCAGACAATCTTGCAGAAGATACCTCAAATTCATAGCTGGCTCAATGCATTACCAATTCTCTGTGCTGCCCTTTGGCTTATTTACTGCACCCAGGGTCTTCACAAAATGCCTGGCACCAGTAACTGCATTTTGCAGACAAAAAGGAATTCAAATATATCCCTACTTGGACGACTGCCTAATTCAAGCAGAGAACAAAGACATTCTTCTGAAGTATCTGGCATTTGTAAAAAGATTACTAATTGGCCTAGGGTACACAGTAAACGAAAAGAAATCAAAACTAGTGCCCTCTCAAGAGATAATATTCCTGGGTGCAAGCTTAAATACAACTGCCCAGATGGCTTATCTCACGCCAGACAAACAAAAGCATCTGACTACTTACTTCAAGGAATTGGCAACAAAAACCCACTTATCTGCAAGGAAAATCCTGCAGGCCTTGGGTTTCATGGCATCTTGCATTCTACTAATTCCATATGCCAGACTGCATATGAGAAAACTACAATGGCACCTAAAGCGTGTTTAGACTCAGCATTGCCACAGCCTGGAGACAGTAATTGCACTCATTCCCTGCCTGCAACAGGAGTTTCAATGGTGGGCAGAAGCCTGTCACCACAACAAGGGTCTGCCATTCAGTTTACCCACAGCCAGACAGACACTGACAACAGATGCATCAGATTATGCTTGGGGGGCCCATATGGCAGGAAAATGTATTCAGGGCACATGGCCTGCAAACCAGATGCATCTTCACATCAATCAAAAAGAGATGCTAGCTGTTCAAAATGCCCTGACAGCTTTCAAGGACCTGCTTCATCCAGGACAGTTACTGATAAAGACAGACAACACTATGGTCATGTGGTACATAAACAAACAGGGAGGTACACATTTCTACCCCCTCTGCAGACAAGCAATGACCTTATGGGACACAGCATTGGCTTTTCAAATTCATCTGTAAGCACAATTCCTGCCAGGAAAAACAAATACTCTGGCAGACGAACTAAGCAGAAACCTCATGGATCCCCACGAATGGAAACTGGATCCACAAGTCTTCAGCATGATAACAAGGAAATGGGGATGCCCAGACATAGATCTATTTGCCTCCCCTTACAACTGTCAATTACAGAGATTTTGCACAAGGATTTATCACAAGTAAGCATGGAAAGTGGACACCCTATCCTTCAGCTGGAAAAATCTAACGGTATATGCTTTTCCCCCACTGCCTCTCCTTCCCAGGGTACTCCTAAAAGTCAGACAAGAGAAGCCAAAAATGATACTGATTGCACCAGACTGGCCTCACCAGCACTGGTACCCAATCCTAAAGAGCTTGTCTCCAGGTCCAGCATGGATATTGCCTCAGACTTCTCATTTGCTGACCCAACAAAACAATCAGATCCTACACAGCCAACTCAGGACCTTAAATCTAGCAGCATGGTGGATAATGTAGCCATTCAGAACACTCCTATTTCAAAAGCTGTTATGGATGTTATCTTGGAGGCCAGGAGGCCCAGCACCAGAAAATCTTATGCAGAAAAATGGAAGAAATTCTGTGCTTGGAACCAGGAACAAGGCATTGATATGTGTGTACCAAATATCCCTCAGACTTTACAATACCTAACTGAGATGCTGAACAAAGGCCTTTCCTTCTCATCTATCAAGATTCATGCCTCTGCCATTTCAGCCCATTACAATACGGAACCACCTATTTTTTTCTCATCCCTTAATAAGGCAGTACCTCAGAGGGGCCAAAAATATTAGGCCTCCAAGGAGAGCACCAATTCTAGCCTGGGACCTCAATTATGTTTTGGAAAAACTCACACTGCCTCCTTTCGAGCCAGCATCAACAGCAGATATAAAATTCTTATCCTGGAAAACAGCTCTGTTCCTAGCAATAACCTCTGCAAGGCGAGTCTCAGAGTTACAAGCACTCATGGCTGTGGAACCTTTCATCATTTTTCATCCAGACAGGGTTTCTTTAAGGACAAACTCTAGATTTATGCCTAAGGTGGTGTCCAGTGTGGCCCTTAACCAAACCATTCACTTGCCAACCTTTTATCCTAATCCACAGAACAAGGGTGAGAAAATTCTGCATTCTTTGGACATACACAGGCAGTTATGTTTCTACTTGGACAGAACTAAAGCTTTCAGAAAGACTGAGCAACTTTTAGGTTCATATGCTGCAGAATCACAATGAAAGGCTATCTCAAAACAAACTATTTCTAAATGGATAGGCCATTGCATCCATTTCTGCTATTTTCAACATGGCAAATCAGTGCCTAAGGGCATTAGGCCTCATTCCACCAGAGCAGCAGCCACTTCAGCAGCCTTCCTCAGAGGAGTACCAACCAAAGATATCTTAGAGGCTGCAACTTGGAGTTCAGTGCACACCTTCACAAAGCACTACCACTTGCCTCTATACTCTAAGTCCAGAGCAGGCTTTGCCACTGCAGTTCTGCAGGGCCTCATAGCCTCTCCTAATCCTATTTAGCCCAGCCACCTTACCTTAGCTTTGGGATTCAACCCAAGAGTAATGACTGCAACAGTGAAACACGATGAACATAGTACAGTTGTGTACCTACCATAAATGTAGATGTTTGAGTGTGTTCAGTGTTGCAGTCCAGGTTACCCACGCACCATCCCCCTCTTCTTTTCTGGGACTTATCTGCACTTCTTTATCCTATACAACCTTTTTGGTGTATTTGCTTGTAAATTAAGAAAATGTAATTTTTGTGCATGCATTTTTATTGGCATATTTTTCAGCCTACCAATTTGGGGGAACCTGACATCTGGGGAAAGAAAAACTGAAGAAAATGGCATCAGCTGCATCTTTTATACCCCTGGCACACTGATGTCAGGGAAGAGGCGACAGCAACTGATGCCGGACCTAGACTTTGGAATTCTGGCTAACTGCGGGTAGCCTGTCAGCAGCATAACCCAAGAGTAATGACTGCAACAGTGAATACACTTGAACATCTACATTTATGGTAGGTACACAACTGTACTTTTTTAGTCTTATTTTACCCTTTGTGAGTTCTGGTGTTAGTGTCACTTCGAAAGTGACTGATTTCTGGACAGTTTTAAGTAATGAGGATCCAAGAGTTGCAGTAGTGCACCTGTTTGAAATGTTGGTGAGGACCCCATCTAGAATGCTTGTTCCTCTTGTCGGGGTATAGACAATTTTCTCCAGGGCATTTGAATTCCCAAAGTCAAAGAACTTTTGTGCTAGTGAGTTTGGGCTAGAGTAGTTTTCCAGTTGATAGTGGGATAATTGAAATCCCCCATAACCAGTGTGTTCAGTAAAATTTGGACTGTCTTCAGTTTGGTTAAGCACACTTCGTAGGTGTCATGACCCATGGATGGGGATCTATAACTCGCTAGGACTTGAATGGGGGACTTAACTCCCATAACCTTGGCCTGGAGTAACTCCATGGAGTTGTCCAGTCTAACTAGATGTGAGGTATATTTATCTCTAATATAGATTGAAACATTGACACCTTTGGTTTTTACACATTCATTTTGTGGTCTAAAGGTGTGGAAGGCATTGTAGCCTTGCAGGGCTGAGGTACTGTCTGAGACCTTAAACCAGGTTTCTGTGACTTCACAGACATTTACATCTTCTAGTGATAGAAGTGCTTCCAGGGAGTGCAGTTTTTGGTTTAAGATCCAAGCATTTAGCAGCAGGATCCTTATTTTGTTCTGATTGGTTAATTTCACATCGGTAATGTTGCTTTCGACACCTTGCCTTAAAAAGGCACTATGGGGAGAGAGAAAAGCCTTTGCCAGCAGCCAAAAGACTAGGTGTGCCGGGTGCGAACTGTGTCTGGCAAAGCAGGGAGGTTTGTTGACTGTGGCTTCCCTGGCAAACAGGAATTGGATCCACCTGGAATGACACCAAAAACTAAGCCAGTTATTGAAATCAATAATTTTTTGTTTATACTGTGGCATCATTCTAGGTGAGGGTAGTATGCTGCTCAAGGCTAGGGACATACCTGCCTGAGACACATACTCAGAGAGCTTGACCATGTCTCTCTTCATGTAGTCCAGTGAGGTATGTCTCAGGTCATTCACACCAACATGAACTATGACAGTCATAATGGCACTTGTTGCTGAGAGACCTCAGTGCATGCATGATTTGGCAAATCCTAACACAGCACACGCAGCTGACTGTGACTTTTTCCTTGTCCATTCTGGTGAGTGGGACATCTGTGTGTCTCACTAGTGAGTCTCCAATGACAAGAACACTTGTTTTTAGAATGTTACGCCTTACAGACTTTGTGGGTGAAACACTGGTTTTGGTATGTGTCATGGGTGCTGTGGCGACTGTGTTAGCTGCAGCAGACTTGCATTTTGGAGTTCTCTGGTGTTTTGGTAAGTTTATTGAAAGAACCTCTGCATATGTGGATTTACATGTTTGATGCATACTATGTGTATGAGTAGTGATACTATGTGAATATGTAGTGATGGTTGAGTTGACAACCTTCTCCATGTTACTGTTTTGAGTGAGAGAGAGAGCATGGATTCTAGCTTCTTGGTGTAAATACATCTCTCCACTCTGTACTAGACTGTGTTATTAGTAGAGGATTGTCTGTGTAGATGATGCAATTGCTACACTGCCTCAAGAGACCCAAGTCAACAAGCCGGCAGGAGAAACAAGGCTTGTCCAAGTGTCCATAATGCTAGATTGAAAACTGTTGTCACTAGGGGTGGCTTTTCAGAAACAATCATGGAGGAGCTCATTTTAAGGGAAAATTTGTTGATTTTAACTGTCTGGCTTTGGCACACAATTGCAGGGTAGTGTGAGGTGCTGCACAATACACAAACAAGCAGAAACCTGTGCAGATGCAGGGCATACATATCAGAAGCTAAAACTTGAAAAAAAACTCTTATAAAATTAAAAAGAACCAATGAGGATGCTTATTCCAAGCCCTAGACTGGCCTCCCTTTATCAGTCAGATGCCAATCAAACACAATTCTCTCACAAAAGATAGATAGGTAATTTTGATGTGAAATTGGAAGAAGAAAAGTTGGCACCATTGTATGATCCTAACAAAAGTCTATCTGGTTAAAGAGAAATTAATATATAATCGTTTTTTTTAAACAAGACAAGATTTTGTTGCCCTGCCTTCCCAGATTTTGATGTCCTACCACACACACACACACACACACACACACACACACACACACACACACACACACAGACAAATAAACAAGCTAGTAGACCAACCCATTCAATTTACTTTACTGAAACCTGTCACTGTGGCTCTCCCCACCAATGCATATGATGACATCTGTGCCCTAGGCTTAGCCCTTTGCTACCAGGATAACTTGCATCTGATGTACAATGTGACCTGTTCCTGCATGGTATAGAATAGTCTCATTGTAATATTGCATCCATCGTTGTTATAGTTTATGTGTAATCTGTACCATAGCTGTGAACCAGGTTGTCTGTCTTAGCCGGTGCCATTGCATACTGCCCCGAGCTCTGTGTCTCATTGTCATCCATTGTAGCTGGTACATGTGCATGATGCTCAACAGGCACCTCCTCCATTCCTGACTCTTGGACTTCGTCTTCCAGAATGGTAGTAGCCTGCTGTATTTGGTGACGTACCAACATGTTATGTAAAACTGCACACAAAGCAAATCTTTTGCTGCATGTTTCTGGATCATATTGCAGGACACAACAGGTGATATCTAGACAGTGGAAGCAGGCCTTCATCAGTCTGAATACACATTCAATGATGTTTTGCATCTATGACAGTGTGATGGTCTATGTGTTTTCTGCAGTGGTTTGTGGGTTTTTTCTCTGTGACAGTAGCCATGGCTCCAGGACATATCTGTCATCACCAATGAGTTGTCCCTGGGGAAAGTCACACTGCATGAATTGCTGATAAAAGTCATATGATGCCAGTACATTAGAAAGAACAAGATATAGATACAGTACATTACTTTTCTGAAAAAGAAAATACTACATACGCAATGATCAAATAAAAAAATATATATATATATATATATATATATATATATATATATATATATATATATATATATATACTTACCAACCAATTTATACTTAAATAGTAACATCTATAATTTTCTTCAATTTTTTTTGTAATCTAGTGTTGTATTTTTAGAACTCATTTTCTCACATTTCTTACATTCTAATATAAATCAGTGGCTAAGGGAATAAACTCATGAAATAGAGGAGTTCTGGTAACTTTCCAATTCTGGCTTTTGTTTTCCTAGCTGTTGATAATAAGCTCCATAATAAAGGATATCAATGCCTCTCAATGCAGTTAAGAATAATAGCATTAAATAAAATTAACATTTTCCTTTGTGATTTCTTATGGTTTTGTTGATATTTTACCTTATGTCTCAGAAGTATATAAATATCTAAATACTCTTGAAATTTATAAAAAAATATGTTCATACACCAATCAGTTTGCTACAGTTTCAAATAAAAAAAAAAATCTGTTTTTCTCTCTTTATTTTAAAACTAAAATCTGAGAGCTGTAGAGCTCCATGATGGGTATAAACTGTAGCAAGCAGTTTGCTACAGTCTAAATGAAAAAAATATGTTTCTTGATTTATAGCTCAATACCTGCGCACTATAGTTTCTGTGCCATGTACACATGGCATGCCCTTGGCCTTGTACATTTATGAATTGTCTGTGCTGGACTCAAACCGAGCTTAAATCACTATACTTGCCCACCATATGCTGACAGATGCCAGCATGTCCTGTACTGGTGGCTATATCCACCAAGCTCTTCATTGTCCATGTCACTGAGGTAAACACTTTAACCATTCTGCCACCCTCAACGTCCCTCATGGCATATCCAATGGGGCATGTCCATATCTTCCATGGTCTATGCCTCAACAGAGCTGTAATGCTCCATGATGGGTGTAAACTGTAGCAAGCAGTTTGCTACAGTCTAAAAAAAAAAAAAATGTTTTGATTTATTCATGATGGCCAGATCCCAGCCACAAACAACAAGATAAGAAAGAGGTTACTGTTACATGATAAAAAAAAAAAAGAAAAGACACCCCTTGATCATTTAGTAAAAAAAAAAATAAAGCACTCATAAAAACAATCAAGGCCAACTTTGAGAAAAAATTGCAAAGATTCAAAAACAAATCATAAGGCCTTTCTTCTATGTTAGAGACCTGGTGGAAAAAACCAGATATGCAAAATCGGTCCAAAATGAATGAAAATTACTTACTGAACCCACAGACATTGCCACTGGCAGACAGACAGGTTCAGTGCAAACCACCCCCCTCAAACCCCACCCCTCTCCCCCCAAAAGGAGTAGTGTAGCCTCCAGATCATCCCATAAAAACAGAGGTGAAAGCTGCTCTAAAACAAAGCTGCAGCATCAATGAGCAGCCCCGTGTCAAGCCATGGTGCTCAATGAACTATTGTAATACATGATAACGAGGAACTAAAGCCGTTTATAACTACTTACCACAGGATACACCGGACCAAGGTGGCGTCAGTGGCGTCACGGGTCCTGTGGCTGGCCTCCACAAAGGCGACACCCCTACAGACCCTGGTCATTACCTGGAATGCAAAGCTAAGGAGCTTAACAAGCCTGGTCTGCATAATGAAAGAGGGACTTCAAGACACTGGAACATACCAGACTTTGGACCATTGGACATGCAGACATTTGACCTAGATTTGAACTTTTTCACATGCATTTTGAATCATGAAGCTCACTGAGTCCAGTCACCAGGCCATTGATGACAAAAAGGCAGCTGACCAGCCTGCACTTGGGTGCACAATATTATCCTTCCAATACCAGCTTTTCAATACCCCACTGAACATGTTTACCAAACTAAAAGCTGTAAACCCATATGTCATTAGAGTTGCTGGTGCCATGTCAGAGGAGAACCCAAAGCAGTTGCTGAGTAGACAGTCCTCAGCCAGTCGTGACCCCTGTTGTTGGGTGGCCTTCTCAGAAAGTCAGCAGCCCTGGCTAAAGGAGGGCTTCTGACAAAAGTTTGCAGACTGCAAACTAGGTGCCATAGTGGAAAGTTGACAAAGTTTGCAGAACTGAGCAAACTAGGTGAAACAAGTGGAAAGTACTGGTGCCAAAGATATCCTCTCAGTTAAATGCCAAAAAAACTGATAACTGCCCTGAATAACAAAAAAAGAACAAATGCCAAAACCATGTATGGCAATTCTTCGGAAAACAGGTAAAGGTAACCAACCCAGGTTGCTAGGATGGTAAGTACAGAACAGGTAATGTGACACAGGTTGACAGAAGAGTTGAGACAAGACCTGACAGGGTTGACACTCCCCTTGCTCATCAATGAGGGAAAGACCTTCTACAAGAACTTCCTTGATCATGACCCAGACACATATATCGAGTCAAATTAGGATGTTCAAGGTATGACACCCACGGTAGATATTAGACCCAAAATCAATTAAATTCCTACAAGATAAGGACCCTGGGACTCACACACACCTCAGACCCCCAAAACTCCCTCCAGCTCAATTCAGTCCAACCAAGGCACTCCAAAAGTGCCTGCCTGTGCACTCAGAGGCTCAGCAGCTCCAGATCACCGCTTATCTCCAACTCAACAAATGGACATCTGCACTGCATACAACATGAAAAACAATGGAATTAACAGACATGTGGACATAAAAATAAAAACCCCAGCCAAATCTAGAGAGTGGACTAGAGACTGGATAAAATCAGCAGACAACCTAGGGTGGATAGAAACAAGCTGGACAGATGGATTTGAGACCAAGGGACTTCTGTCTGTTGAAATGGAGATCATAATGGAGGGATGCTAGGTTCAGCACGAATCTTATTGTGTGCATGGAGATCAGAGGTGGACCAAAGAATCAATCAACGGGGTGTCATGATAGGGCAGTATGGAACTAAACAAACAGGCGAAAAGCATAGTAATTTTAGGGGTATTAGTGGCGTATCAACATGTCATCTCCATTGCTTTTAGATATACCGGCAATGTTAATATCCAAGACTGCATATCTGTACCCGTGTCTTTCAGTAGGAATGTATCCTGTGATATACCTTATCATAATTGTGCCCACTTGTATCATTGCATTTTCAGCACGTGTAATTTTTCTGTAGCCGTCTATATGCCTGGTAGAGACATGATACTAATTCCTTCATTTCTCTCTATTTTTTTTTTACTGTTTTATGCTGTCAACCACAGCTGTGTCTGTGGTACAGTATCAGTCCAAGGTCTATGTCCTGCCCTGTCTTCTGCTGCTGGGTCTCCATCAACCTTCTGGCCTGCTTCTCCTTAGGGATTATATAGGTCATACTGTAGGAGGTGACATGGAGTATTCCTTGGTGGTATCTGGTGTTGATCACCCGAACATGTGCTATTGCACCTCTAGTAACACGTCTGATGGGTCTCAGCATGTTACCTGGCAGGCATCAGGAGAGCTCATGATGGTATTTATGGACTGATGGCTTGACCCCTATACAGTCCACCTGGAAAATATCCTTGTGCAAGTAGCAGAATCACTTTCTTGCCTAATACTGCTCTCCATGTCACCTGACACAACTCCCAGTGGAGAAGGTAGAGATGAAGAGGACTGACCTCTGCCTCCATCCTGCCTGGGCCACTATGAAAGGGAGCTACCAGCTCTATCATACTCCATATTGGTACTCCATTTCCTTGTGTGCCACTCCTCCTTGTTTGTAGTCTTATCCTCCCCAGCACCAATTACTCTCCCTGTGTGTTTGTACATCACTGTCCATTTTGCTCCTCCCCCTTTGTGTCACCACTTTTTCTCTTGGTCTTTTCCTCTGTTTTGTGTTTGCCTGTCACTGCTTCTATTGCTATACCCTCCTATTTACCACACCTTCCTTTCCATCCTTTTCCCTCTGTCCTTCTTGATAAAAAAATAAAATGGGACACCTGACCAAAATTAAGTATACCCTTTCTCCCCCTCCCCTCACATTCTTTCTTTCTCTGTGACCTGCTGTATATTACTCTGCTTAATCTTCCTCCTTTCTGACT